>NC_044033.1:111075139-111250131 GCF_901765095.1 Microcaecilia unicolor
TTAGCCGACTCCAAAAATTGTCACGCTGTACCAATATGTGATCAAAATTAGTGAAGAAAACACGCAATACATTCTGCTGTTTTGCAAATGGAAAAAAAATAATACAATATTCTGATCTTTGCGCTGGAAAATATCTCTGGGCCAGGCCACCCCTGGCATCTCTGGAAAGAGAGAAGAAGTAACAATGAACAAAGAGGAACAGACAAAACAATGAAATGGGAAAAATAATTCTGGCCACAGTGGTGGAAGGAAGGCATGTGAGCAGGGAGGTGGTGTTGTGAAACAGTAGCCCAGGGGAGGGTGAGTGGTGGATACACAGTAGCCCTAGTACCTCATGCCATCACTAGCAGATTTTGGTGAAATTGAGTCAGTCTTTTATTTATTTTTGTTACATTTGTACCCCGAACTTTCCCACTCATGGCAGGCTCAATGCGACTTACATATTGTATACAGGTACTTATTTGTACCTGGGGCAATGGAGGGTTAAGTGACTTGCCCAGAGTCACAAGGAGCTGCCTGTGCCTGAAGTGGGAATCAAACTCAGTTCCTCAGTTCCCCAGGACCAAAGTCCACCACCCTAACCACTAGGCCACTCCTCCACTCTTTTGCTTTTGTAACTTTGATTTTTTTTTTTTTTTACCAAAAAGTGAAACATTTCCATCCAAAGTCTACTTCCCATGGATAAAAAAAAGGAAAATATCTATGTTATATATTTAAAAAATTTATAAATTGCAACTTAATAGACAGGGGCTAATTTTCAAAGCACAGACATACAAAGTTCCATAGGTTACTAAGTGCTTTGAAAATACACCTCTTAGGGTTGTTCTTTCTGCAGGCACAGCATTCAAAATCTGAGTACAGCCTTTAGGTGTTCCTAGATCCAAACTATGTAGATGAGTCTGGGTCATGGAACACATTGCAAATATCATCTCATTGCAGATATTATAACATCAGAATTGATGACTTCTAGAGACTGAGTAACACACACATTCTTGTCCCAGTTTACCATATTTCTTCTGCTATCCACATTGTCATTCCAGTAGGTATATCATTTTACTAAGCTTTTGGTATATACCACTGAGTCAGTAAGCCAAATTCTTCTGGCTAGAACAAGAATTCAGCAACCTTATAATCCTACAAGCAACCCAGGAAAAAGACAGAAGAGCTCTTACATTACAATTCAAGAGGGGACCAGACAATCAGAATCCTAAGCCCTGCCCAATAAGCCTGGTATTTACTGGTTCAAGATCATAAGTTAGTAAAAATCTAAGAAAATCACGGAACACATGTAAAATAACCCCTTATCACAAGTGCAAAATCCAACTTGTACCTTTACACTTCCTCTTTCCAACTTCCCCAGTTTATCAGTGACCTGGCAGACATATGGGTTGTAAATATCAAATAAAAACTTCACTATATACTGTGTTCATTATCAACAGTCTCATGTAACTAAGCCAATAATCCTTACTAAAAGGAAAATGCCTCAGATAAAATGCAGTAACATAATAGTTTGTTTTTTTTATCCTAATATCAATCATTGGCAAAAAAAAAAACTTCAACTATATGAATATCTTTAGATCTATGACAATTCAATAATTCAGATGATCATGGAACCAGTCTTCCTGACGTTGCTCACCATTTTGCAACGGCAACACTGCTGCTTCAGGAGATTATCCAGACTATACCCCATTTTCATTTCCCCCATAGTCCTTCACTGTCCAACTTCATGTCCTATGGTGCACTCCTCAGGCCATTCTTCTCTCCCATCTTCTTCTCCTTCTGTTGTGAGACATATGGGTTTGTTGCATTTGGAAACAGAATTGCTGTCAGTTATATTGATCACAGTAGTGTGAGCTGGTGCATGTCCACAGTACCAACTCCTCTGCCCCCAAACAGGAGGCTTGGTGGTGGGATTGAGGGGAACCATGAGTGCAAATCAGATCAGTCTCATGCTAAGTGGAAGCATACCAGCAATTCTAATTCATTGCGCAGTGCATTATACAATTTTGCAGGAGCGTCAACCAGCTAGGAAAACATGTAGTGGTGCCTGTATAATAACCCCAGCAAATATTTTTGATTTATGATCACAGCTGCTTTTGACACTGTCAATCACAGCATACTTCTCGATACCCTGTCCTCACTTGGATTCCAGGGCTCTGTCCTTTCCTGGTTCTCTTCCTACCTCTCCCTCCGCACCTTTAGTGTTCACTCTGGTGGATCCTCTTCTACTTCTATCCCTCTGCCTGTCGGCGTACCTCAGGGTTCTGTTCTTGGTCCCCTCCTCTTTTCTATCTACACTTCTTCCCTTGGTTCATTAATCTCATCCCATGGCTTTTCCTACCATCTCTATGCTGATGACTCCCAAATCTACCTTTCTACCCCTGATATCTCACCTTGCATCCAAACCAAAGTTTCAGCGTGCTTGTCTGACATTGCTGTCTGGATGTCTCAACGCCACCTGAAATTAAATATGACCAAAACCGAGCTTCTCATTTCCCCCCCCCCCAAACCCACCTTCCCGCTCCCCCCGTTTTCTATTTCTGTTGATGGCTCTCTCATTCTCCCTGTCTCCTCAGCTCGAAACCTTGGGGTCATCTTTGACTCTTCTCTCTCCTTCTCTGCTCATATCCAGCAGATTGCCAAGACCTGTCGTTTCTTTCTTTACAACATCCGTAAAATCCGCCCCTTTCTTTCTCAGCACTCTACCAAAACCCTCATCCACACCCTTGTCACCTCTCGTTTAGACTACTGCAATCTGCTTCTTGCTGGCCTCCCACTTAGTCACCTCTCCCCCCTCCAGTCGGTTCAAAACTCTGCTGCCTGTCTCGTCTTCCGCCAGGGTCGCTTTACTCATACTACCCCTCTCCTCAAGACCCTTCACTGGCTCCCTATCCGTTTTCGCATCCTGTTCAAACTTCTTCTACTAACCTATAAATGTACTCACTCTGCTGCTCCCCAGTATCTCTCCACACTCGTCCTTCCCTACACCCCTTCCCGTGCACTCTGCTCCATGGATAAATCTTTCTTATCTGTTCCCTTCTCCACTACTGCCAACTCCAGACTTCGCGCCTTCTGTCTCGCTGCACCCTACGCCTGGAATAAACTTCCTGAGCCCCTACGTCTTGCCCCATCCTTGGCCACCTTTAAATCTAGACTGAAAGCCCACCTCTTTAACATTGCTTTTGACTCGTAACCACTTGTAACCACTCGCCTCCACCTACCCTCCTCTCTTCCTTCCCGTTCACATTAATTGATTTGATTTGCTTACTTTATTTATTTATTTTTGTCTATTAGATTGTAAGCTCTTTGAGCAGAGACTGTCTTTCTTCTATGTTTGTGCAGCGCTGCGTACGCCTTGTAGCGCTACAGAAATGCTAAATAGTAGTAGTAGTAGCTGTATTGCTCATATGTTGAAAGTAGTATTTTTAAGAGTTATTACAAACCACATAAAACATATATCCTCCCTCTCATTCTGCGCCCTGGGCCAACTTTTTCAATGGCTGTGAAAAGTAAGCCAGTGAGGCAGGCTTTTGATGCCCGTGAGCTGCAGCAGCCTGAACCACTGCGTCACCTAGCTCATGCCTTAAGCTGGTCCTGACATCAGGCAACTTGTATGTAGCCCCTACACCTCCAACATCCAAGCCACAGACCAGAAAATACTGCATGAGACAATTCAATTAACAGCACAGTTAACTTGCTTGATACACGTACCTGGGATTAAGGCAAACCTTTAGCCTTACCCCCTACCCCCAGGATTTTGATAATTAAAACGCAGCAGTCATCATCATCCCAGCACCACCCCTCCCACAGCAGTCCCATAAAAATGCATAACTGGGCATCATAATTTAAATATTAACTTTACATTGTACGTATGTGTGTGCCCACTCTCTCTGCAGGTAAAAGGATGTGCTTTGAGAGTTAGTGTGGTTGCCAGGGACTTATTGTTTTATTTTGACTACTGAAGCTTTCTGCTGCCCCGCCCCTCCACCCCCAACAAGCTGCTGCCTTAGGTCACCACCTAGTCTTGGCTACTGGTCAAGTCAGCCCTGGGCCCACTTCCCCAGTCCTCACAATCTAAAATGAGTTACCAAAATATAGTCAGTCACACCAAACCTGAATTTCATTAGGCTGGAACCTCTTTTCATAATTTATATTTTTAAGGCATCAAAATACCTAGTGTACCTGAATGTAACTCACCTTGAGTTAATACTTAAAAAGGTATGAGCAAACTCCTAATAATAATTTGTGAAAAATAAGCTGGGTGTTATCACAATCTCCATGAAGGTATCTTTTGGGATGCCTGATTCATCTAGCTCAGTTCTATTCAAACCGTTTTGTGGAAGAAATAATGATTGCACAGACCTGCAATGACTAATTAGCATCCTCTGCAGTTTGGTATCACAGGAGCATGCTAATAAAAGAATTCCCATTTGAGAAGCATGTACCAGCTGAGAGACACTGCAGTCCCTAGAAAAAACAAGGAGCAGGGAACCCTAATATGTGCTGTACTGAGGCTACACACCAGCACCAATTCCAGACAACTAAGTCTATTACACCACAGCGTCATGACTTAAATGCAAAGCAAACATTACAAATGTGATAGTGTCAGGCAAATTAGAAAATCTATTTATAGCATCCTTCAGCTCAGTTAATTTTACTGAATAGTATGCTCATGTATCAGCATTCCATGTTTGTCTTTGTTTAATCATGCAAGTCACATCATAGATCTTGAACAGAAACAACTCGGATCATAAGGCATACTTTGGAAGAGTATTAGTGACTACTTTCAGTGCAAAGGCAGTTATTAGTGATTTGCTGCAATAAGTGTGTACAGTTTTTATGCACCGCGTCATGTTACTAATCAATATTGCATAAAATGGAAAAGTGAGACATGCAAAACATCAGCAGTGAGTGAACATCTACTTTACAAAAAGGGCATTATAACAGTTAAGAAAATGGACAGTACCTGCTGTTACCTGGGTAGAGCTGTCTCACTCTTTCAAACAAAACAATCTCTTTTTGAAGTGATGCTCTATTTCAAATGTACTACAATCATTATCCTTCGCAAACTACTATCTGGCATTTATTATTAACATGTGAAATGATATTTCAAGCAGACGAGTCGGAGAAACTTACTGACTTCACGGTAAACCTGGAGAACATAATGGGGCAGTTCAGCAAACTGAAGAGTAGCAAATCTCCTGGACCGGATGGTATTCATCCTAGAGTACTGATAGAACTGAAAAATGAGCTTGCGGAGCTACTGCTAGTGATATACAATTTATCCTTAAAATCAAGCGTGGTACCGGAAGATTGGAGGGTGGCCAATGTAACGGCCATTTTTTAAAAAAGGTTCCAGGGGAGATCCAGGAAACTATAGACCGGCGAGTCTGACGTCGGTGCCGGGGAAAATAGTAGAGGCTATTATTAAAAACAAAATTACAGAGCACATCCGAGGACATGGATTACTGAGACCGAGTCAGCACGGCTTTTGTGTGGGGAAATCTTGCCTGACCAATTTACTTCAATTCTTTGAAGGAGTAAACAAACATGTGGACAAAGGGGAGCCGGTTGATATTGTGTATCTGGATTTTCAAAAGGCGTTTGACAAGATAGCTCATGAAAGGTTACAGAGGAAATTGGAGGGTCATGGGATAGGAGGAAAAGTCCTATTGTGGATTAAAAACTGGCTGAAGGATAGGAAACAGAGAGTGGGGTTAAATGGGCAGTATTCACAATGGAGAAGGGTAGTTAGTGGGGTTCCTCAGGGGGTCTGTGCTGGGACCGCTGCTTTTTAATATATTTATAAATGATTTAGAGATGGGAGTAACTAGCGAGGTAATTAAATTTGCTGATGACACACAGTTATTCAAAGTCGTTAACTCACGACACGATTGTGAAAAATTACAGAAGGACCTTTGAGACTGGGCGGCTAAATGGCAGATGACGTTTAATGTGAGCAAGTGCAAGGTGATGCATGTGGCAAAAAAGAACCCGAATTATAGCTACATTATGCAAGGTTCCATGTTAGGAGTTACGGTCCAAGAAAGGGATCTGGGTGTCGTCGTCGATAATACACTGAAACCTTCTGCTCAGTGTGCTGCTGAGAGCTAGGAAAGCGAATAGAATGTTGGGTATTGTTAGGAAAGGTATGGAAAACAGGTGTGAGGATGTTATCATGCTGTTATATCGCTCCATGGTGCGACCACACCTTGAGTATTGTGTTCAATTCTGGTCGCCGCATCTCAAGAAAGATATAGTGGAATTGGAAAAGGTGCAGCGAAGAGCGACTAAAATGATAGTGGGCATGGGACGACTTCTCTATGAAGAAAGACTAAGGAGGCTAGGGCTTTTCAGCTTGGAGAAGAGACGGCTGAGGGGAGACATGATAGAGGTATATAAAATAATGAGTGGAGTGGAACAGGTGGATGTGAAGCGTCTGTTCACGCTTTCCAAAAATACTAGGACTAGGGGACATGCGGTGAAACTACAGTGTAGTAAATTTAAAAGAAATCAGAGAAAGGTTTTCTTCACCCAACGCGTAATTAAACTCTGGAATTCGTTGCTGGAGAACGTGGTGAAGGCGGTTAGCTTGGCAGAGTTTAAAAAAGGGTTAGACGGTTTCCTAACAGACAAGTCCATAAACCGCTACTAAATGGACTTGGGAAAAATCCACAATTCCGGGAATAACATGTATAGAATGTTTGTACGTTTGGGAAGCTTGCCAGGTGCCCTTGGCCTGGATTGGCCGCTGTCATGGACAGGATGCTGGGCTTGATGGACCCTTGGTCTTTTCCCAGTGTGGCATTACTTATGTACTTATGTAAATCTCTCTTATTTGAAAGTCTGAAGTTATATCTGCTTCTAGATAAGGTGAGGAGGTATGGTATGAGGATACCTTAGCTGACGTGCTTGTACAGTAGTGTCTTCCTTTTTACACCACTGCTAAAATAGATTTCTACAGCCTTTCCTACACTAGACATTAACATATGCAACTGTGACTTCCTCGAACCTGCACAAACCTTCACCACTCACAGAAATAAACACAGGACTCGTGCAACTGAAATGGCAAAAACTTGGTCGCAGCTTTATTCAACACAACTTATTATCTGATTAAGGGAACCCAAGCCAAAACCAAAAGCTTTTGCTTCAACATGAAAAATCCCAGTCCGCTGCTATTAGCAAGACTGATAGGATAACATAACTCCAGAACTTCCCGCCACTCAACAAGGGGGTTCAAATTGAGAGGCAACTCTCAGCTGCAGACCTTATCTCAAATTAGGCTTGGGTATGTCCGCCACCAGCCCGAGGTAGTATCACTTGCCCCGGGTATCTACTCATCAGCTGCAGTCAGTTGTTGCCAAGAAAACGTCCTCAAGGGTGCTCTGTAAATCGTTATTGAACAAGTCGTTCCCAATGTCTGAGAGATGGGCGCCATCCTTCCAGAAAAAACCTTCGCAAAGCTCATCAGCCCATGTATGCAACATCTGCAGACCACCCAGCTGTAGAACCCATGTGGCGATTTGCCCGTTAACCTTCTTTCTTGCTCTCCCCCATAATCCCCACTGTTTGTGACACAATCTGGGTATTATGTTTGACCAAATGATCAGAGTACAGGGGAAAAGCTGTGATATGCCAGACAAGTCAAGCCTAGCCATTTGCATGAACTCAATGCAAGACCTGGCTCCCAAGTCATTGCCACCAAGATGTATGACAATGGCAATCAGGGTGGCCAATTCGTCCGATCTGCCTTGGAGAAATGGGAAGGTCAGCTCATCTCATTCCCCCAACTCCCATCCAGTACACTCTCATGCCCTTGGGAACCAGACCAAGGTGGGCAACATAAGGTCTTGTCTCGGCTCAGCAGGCGGCCCATTTGACAAAACAGTGCCTGACAATCCACACGTTTTTCACCCTGAATGCAACCTCTGCAACAGAACATAAACGGTTACATTAGTAAAAGGCCCCAAGGCTGTTGGGGATCACATTTCTAATGTATGATTTATAAACTTCAGATTTCCATCTGCCTATCCGCTTAAAAAAGTCACAGGTGAAATTTCGTCAGCCGCCGTGCTGGTGGCAGCCCCTATCCTGAACGAATGTGTCCCAAAATTGCCCAGATCGTATCCGGCCTTCTGCAAACTACTGCGCAAGACTGCTGAGAACTGGAATAGGGTGACCGGAGAACCATCCTGGTATATCAAAAAGGGGTCACCTCCTACAGGTCCCATCGCTATGAGTTTAGTACCAGGTAGGTATGTAGGGAGGGAGAGAGTTGACCTGGGTCAACAGGATGACTTGCCCTCTACCCATCTGATCTGTTTTGGATCTATGAATTGTCAGCTGGAGGGAAGGACCTGCCAGGATGACACTGCTGAACAGCAGCCTGTATCCTTCACATGGAGGGGGCCACCAATTCACATATCCTAAAAGTCCCAAAAAAGGCAATAGGCCAGTCTTGAACTGCGAATTGCCAACCTCTGCCATGGAATGCCAAATATCTAGCAATACCCAATGTGTGATAAGGAAACTCTTATCGAGTCTGGCTCCCTGTTCACGCTTCCAGCCCTCCAAGAGCTTCTTTATGAGAAAGCTTCTCCTAGGGTCACCCCATTCTGCAAACTTTGAGAAAAATTACACAGAGGTTAACTGGCCAACCACCATAGCACAAGACATGCCAGCTTTCCTTGCCCAATGTATTCCACAAGTAAATTCTCCGGGATGGGGCCGCTGAGCCAGCCACATTCTACCAGGAAGGAGTGGATTCTGGCGAATCCCTTCATGTAGGCTTTCCATGTTCCTGGTGCCACAGAATGTCACAGCAGCCTCCAGGCCTCGGGGTTCCAAACCTCCACAGGTACTCCGGAACACTCTCCCCCTCCAATTCGGCTTGCGGCGCCAATTTCCGGAGCAATTCTCACTTGGAATGAGAAAGAGCATCAGCAATAGTATTACTGGTACCAGACACATGCTTTAAATGGAAGTGTTATTGTTAAATAGACACAGTAACACAAGTTCCCGCATGAGGTCTATCATCCAGGAACAGCATGCTGTTTGCCTATTAATATACTTCTTCTCAATGTCCCAAACATCAGAACTTAATCAAAATTTTCTCATGACTGCAATGAGATAAATGCTTTATTTGAATTCATGGGGATCATCAGATCTAACTGCAGCACATACCATATGAACAATTTTGTTCTTTCTTTTTCAAAGAAATGATTGTGGTGCAAATCTTCATAAGATCACCCAGTTTTTGTATTTTTATATAAGAATATTTTATTATTGATTTTCTTTCTAATCTTTCAATATCTTGTAGCTGCATACTATACCACAGAAAGGTGGTATATCAGTCCCATTCCCTTTCCGCTTGCTGCAGCAACCGCATTGCCTGATCGAAGGACGCATACTGCACAGAGCATGCTTTAGGGGGCAGAAAATCGTTCATGGGCCCTCCTTTAGGGTGAGATAGATAGTGGATAAGTCTGAACTTCCCAGGCTCCTTCTTTGGGACAATGGCCAAAGAGGATATCACCATGCTGTCAAACATTCTGTGTTGGAAAGGTCCCACGACCCACCCCAGTTCAATTTCTCTGCTAATCGTATCTCTCACAATCCTGGCGTAACTCCCCTTCATGGGGCCTATGTAAGGAATTTTAAAACCAAATGTGAAACCCTCCTCAAAAACTTGGGCATCTTTTTTCCGCAGGTATTTGGACAACCATGTCCACATCGTCAAGTCCACAGGAGATGGGGCGTTCTGGAAAATGCTGTGGTTACTTCTGGAGAGAATGCTTACTGAGGACCTTCCTGTTGCATTTGGCCGCTGCGTGGGTGGCTCTGCAGACTGAACACGTTTGAATTTGCTATTTGGTAGGTTACAGGACGTTCTGTTAAAATGCTAACAGACTCCATCCTGAGAACCTGCAGATCTTCCCTGTCCCCCATGTCCTCTCTATCTAAAGGATCTACTATGTGCATTGACAAATGGCCCTTTGTTGGTCATAATGTATAACCAGAGGTCAACGCCTTTGGAGCCCCAGGACAGAGGAATCTTCCTCCATCTTTTCTCGGAACTTCTCATCATACCTTCAACCACCTGAAACTCTCGTAGTCCCTGTAAGCCAGCAGGATGTTGTGTGCCTAGGCTAACATGGGAATGAACTGGGTCGGGTCAGCCAGACCAATCAGAGGAAGGCTATGATCCTTGGTAGCTCCTTTAGACCGCTCCACACTCTCTTTCCTCTTGCTCTTACTCTTCTTCTTACCCCTTTTTATACCCTACAATAACTGAAAATATCTAAGAACCTACGTTTCCTCATCCTTTTCATAGTCAACCTAGGGACCATTTTCCATAGAAAGGGCAAGGCCACTACTGCTGGGGGACACTTACCTCTCCCTTTTAATTTTAACCCTCCCGTACCCAACAGCATCTCCTCGTCACCTGAAGAGGAGGAAGAGTCAGAGCTGCTATCCTCGCTAGAATCACTGGATTTCCCCTTCCCCCTCTTCTTTCTTTTAGCTTTTTCGACCACAGAAGCTGTCTGGCTAACACTATTGGGCAAAGCCTGTGTCTCACCATCACATGCAGGTCCTGTACACCCACTTTGTGGCTGCGGACCATGCCCACTAGAACCCACTGCCATGGGCAAGGGGCTTTCGTTTCCACCAGTGTTATCTAGCACATGGCTATCCACTCTACCCAAATCTAGTGTACAATCCCTATTAATATTTACCACACAACTGCTGATAGTACCTGCAAAGACATCTGACAAAGGAGATTGTGCCTCTGCGCCACCTACAGGACTTCTGGCCGTTGCAGCGGGTGTATGTGGAGTCCCAGTTACCAAGAAGTTCCCAGTTTGAATGATATGACGCTCTGGGTTCATCACTGACACTTGCCCTGGTGCCACCTGAACGACTGAATTATAACCGCCTTGAAGCTGGCTATAATTGGCCAAAGGTGTTTGACATGCATAACTGTACATTGGCTGCTTGGGGCCAGTGAAGGGACCAACACTTGAAAAGGAGCCACTGAACATACCCATGCCTGGAACTGAGGTTGTGTCACGCCATAACTGGGCCACGCTACATACACAGGAACATGCGAGGAGTAAGTCCAGCCAGCTGGGGAGGGGGAGAAATGCTATTGCCCAGAGCTGGGCCTGGGGTTTCCAGCCTGGGAGGTGGCTGTCCCATGTGATGCAGGCTGGGGTGTTGTGCAGCCAAGATACGCGGTGGCTGCAGGCCAATAAAAAGGAGTAACCGGCCCATGCACTAGAGATGTACCCCATGTGGCAGCTTGGGTGTTGCCATGTGAATCGTTGTCGCCATTGTCGCCTGCTGCTTTGTGCCTGCAGGGTAAGTGACCTGCATCTTCCCCCTGTGCCACTTTTCTACGTGCTCAGGCAGCAATCTTCATCCTCTTGCTCCTCTTCTTGGCAGGTCCCTTGACCGTAGCTGCCTTGCCAGCTTGCCTCGCCACGCTGGTCTTGCTCCTTTTTGTAGTCTGTCTGCCTGTACTCTAAATCGGTTAATGCCTTACTCAAGGACAGCTCTTCTGCTCCCTTATTATGGGCCCCACTATGCTCGGTAATTGCGTGCTAAGCATCTGTTGATCTTTCCATCTCCTGCACAGGGTCCGTTATTGCTTGTTCAGCGCTTGCATTGATCCTCTTCTCCATTCCTGCTTCAAGGGTTGCAAAAGGCACAGGGGAAAGAGATCTGAATAACTGAGAAGATAAAAGCAGTTCATCCCAAGCAGAAAGACATGCTGTATTATGGATAATTCTTTGTTTTCCATTAACATATCATTTTATTTTATCTTTTTGTCTTTTATTTATTAGTTTATTTACTAGCTTTGACGGGGGTGGGGGGTTGTCTGGCACTGTAGGGTTACCCACCCAAATTACATTAATGGATCTCCCCAAGATGGCTGCCACCACCAAAACAACAACATGACTATCTCTATATGGCTGCAGCTCCAACACTATATACGGTCTCCATAGGATAAAAGGGGGGAATGGGATGATGGAAACCCTTGTCCCAGGTTCATTATAATTAGTGGAAGTCCGGACCTGGTTCCCCCCCCCCCCCCAGCTGTGAGATTCCAAATACACACTGGCTCAAATCCAATTGCTGCGCTGGACAGGGAAGCATTAACCCATCGGGACTAGAGCCTGGCAGCCTACCTGGCAGCTTCAGATATTATTAAACAACTGTAAAAAAAAGGGCACGATACGCTCAGTGAAATTTACTATTGATGTACAAAGAACTCAAGCAATTGGATATGTTAATTGTTATACTTCCATATTCAAGTGCCTTAGCACAGATTATCAGCTAAAATTCCGGAAATCACTAAAAACCAACCTTTTTAAGAAGGCATACACTAATGACCTGACAACCAAAGTAAAGCACACAATGGACATAACACAACTCTTCCGTTCTATGATTCCCTAATGTGGCTGTGCCACATGAACTTGATCTTACCCCAACATCACCCTGTATTTGTTCACACCGGAGCCTGCAAAGGCCTCTCCGGTGCTATGCAAGCCACATTGAGCCTACAACTAGGTGGGAATATGTGGGATACAAATGTAACCCACATCTCAAGAAAGATATAGTAGAATTGGAAAAAGTGCAGCGAAGGGCGACTAAAATGATAGCGGGGATGGGACGACTTCCCTATGAAGAAAGACTAAGGAGGCTAGGGCTTTTCAGCTTGGAGAAGAGACGGCTGAGGGGAGACATGATAGAGGTATATAAAATAATGAGTGGAGTGGAACAGGTGGATGTGAAGCATCTGTCCACGCTTTCCAAAAATACTAGGACTAGGGGGCATGCGATGAAACTACAGTGTAGTAAATTTAAAACAAATCATAGAAAACGTTTCTTCACACAACGCATAATTAAACTCTGGAATTCGTTGCCGGAGAACGTGGTGAAGGCAGTTAGCTTAGTAGAGTTTAAAAAGGGGTTAGACTGTTTCCTAAAGAACAAATTCATAAACCACTACCAAATGGACTTGGGAAAAATCCACAATTCCAGGAATAACATGTATAGAATGTTTGTAAGTTTGGGAAGCTCGCCAGGGGCCCTTGGCCTGGATTGGCCGCTGTCATGGACAGGATGCTGGGCTTGATGGACCCTTGGTCTTTTCCCAGTGTGGCATTACTTATGTACTTATATACATCACACTTGGGAAAACTAATCACCAGCAACCAGAAACATCTGTTGCGCTTGCGCAGCAGAAGGCCCTGGCCCATGCCAGCACCTACCCTTATGTGCAAGCACCACCCATCCAGAGATCCTGTCTCATGTGCACTCGCACAGCAGAGGCCCAAGATTCATCCTTGAGGGTTGCAGCTTACCGTACACCAGTCACTCTGGCAGGAGAAAAACAGTGTGGGGAGAAGTGTTGCTGGCGCAATTATGACTCCGTCGCCAGAAATATCTCCTGCAAAAGGGGAGGACCACCTCACCCAACCATTGCCTCAACTGTCCAAAGTTGTGGATCACTGGTACAGATCGTGAAATAACTGGTACAGATGCATTTTCTCCCACAAGCCAGCCAAAGATGGCGTTCGGGAATGCCTATCGGGGTTATATACTCCTTTCCTTCTCGCCACCTCTTCAGCAGGGTGCCAGTGCGTGGCGGGAAGGCTCCCTGGCTGCCCAACACACACCCCGCTAACTCCCTTTGCGCAGGCTCATCGCATGCATGGCGTCATATTAAAAATGGCTCCATGCACCCAAGGGGCCTTACACCTTGGTTCAAATCTGTGAGGAAACATTCAGGCTCTTTGCTAAGCTGTCCCTGTCTTAGCTCCTACTGCAACAGATCCACTTCAAAATGCCCTACTAATTATCTGTCTCAACGTGGTTCTGCAGCCACCACACAAACACAGATGTGCAGGGGTAGAGGAACATAATTTTTTTAGTTGGAGAAGCTAATCACCAGCCCTGCTCCCAAGCTCTCTAATTTTTGATGCTGTTGGGCAAAATAGTGGTGGGGCCATGGCACCTGTGGCCTTCCTCATTCCACTACGTATGATGAATTTATTTTTATGAAAAATAAAACCTGTATTTTATTCCCAGCTATTTTTTGATCCAAGTTATCTTGTTTAGATACTGTGGAATCTAGTTTTTTTACCTTTGCTGCAACAGCACGTTGAGTATTGTGTGCAATTCTGGTCATTGTATTTCAAAAGCGATAAAAGAAATAGAAGAGGTACAGAAAGGGATGACCAAAATGATTACAAAGGATGGAATTAGAGGTTTTTTTTTTTTGGGGGGGGGGGGGGGGGGGAGGGCCTCCAGCATGAAGAAGAGATATAATAGAGGACTATAAAATCCTAAATGGAGTGAAAAATGCAAATGCCGATAGTTTACACTTTCAAAAAGTACATAACCTAGGGGGAATACCATGAAGTTAGTAAGCGGTATGTTTAAAATAATCATAGAAAATATCTTCACTCAGTTAAGCATTGGAACTTGTTGCAACATTATGTGGTAAAAGCAGTTAAAGTAGCCGGATCTGGAAAAAAAAAAAAAGATTGCAGGATAAATTTCTGGACGAAAAGGCTATAAACCGTTAAGGAAAACCTGGGGAAAACGCCACAACTTATCTCTTGGGATTGGTAGTGTGGAATCTTGCCATTCTTTGGGATCCTGCCAGGTACTTGTGATCTGGATTGGCCACTGCTGGAAACAGGACACTGGGCTTGATTGACTTTTGGTCTGCCCAGTATGGCCACCCCTATGTTCTCGCACTAGTGGGGTTTGTTTGCAGTTCTTTTCTTTTTGCTATGAGGACTGCAATAAGGACTTTCAAATTCATCTCATCTCACTGAAGTAACTCCAGGGGCTAGCTCATACATATGGACTTGTCAACCCCATGTGTTAGGTTTATATTAGGCTTCTGAGATGGAAGAAACTCTTAGGCATTATTAACCTTCAGAAAGAGTTAGTAACCAGCTTGATCAGCAAGCATGTTTTTATGATGGGTTTGCTGAGAAACAGCCAGTATCTGTGGTCAGTATAAATACATCATCCAGACAGTCTGGCTTCCTGGACATCTGCAATGTAGAAACCTCTTTACAGCAGAGGATCCTGGCTGTTTTCTTCTCCTACCACAAACAGCGGGAAGCCCTCAACAAAAATTTCCACAGGAAAAAATAAAAACCCATAAGATGGGTCACACCAGGAGCACCATCAAGTCTAGCACTGCTGACAGCAGCCAATCCAGATACTCAGCAGGATTCCAAAGTGATTATTTCCTTGCTACTCAATCATAGGATTAAGAGGTGGCTTTATAAAAATTGTATGGCTATTTATGGTTTATGGACTTTTGCTCTAGCCCAGAAGTTATCAACTCAGTCCTTTCAGGCAAATGTTACACCCTTTTCAGTAGTAGCAAGATACATTCAGAAACACTAGATATTTTCCTGTCCCAGAAGATCTTACAATCTAAGGGGCCCTTTTACTAAAGTGCATTAAATCCTAACGTGCTTAACATGTGAAAACAGGTTTTCACATAAACACGTCAAGCATTTTGCAGTACTTTTCCTGTTTATACGAGCTAAACCATGTGTAATTGAATGTTTAGGAATTTTTCTGAGGCATGGGTGAAGAATGGGCATGGAAGAGTAAGCATGTGATAATTATAATGTGCTAGCTGGCTAATGCAGAGTTATCATTGGGACACTTAACACCTTCTAAAATGAAGGTGTAAGTGTTCCTGTCTTAGCACATGCTACCTGTCAAGAGTTAAATGGCAAGCATGACCTGCAATAAAAAATAGACGGCACACTCCAAAAGGCACCACACTAAATCTGGGCTTAGCGCCAGTTAAAACACATTAAGCACAGATTTTAGCACACTTTACTAAAAGGGTTCATACATGAAATGACTTGGCCAAAGAGTTGCAGTGGGTTGTCAGCCTTGGCTCTAACCACTAGGCTACTCTGGAGGAGAAATTATGTCTCACCTGAGAATTTTCTTTCCATTAGTCCTTCCCACTATTCCAGAACCTGTGGGATGTCCACCAACCAGCAGGTGGAGATAGAGAACAAAGCTGAAACATCTCTCTTGGCATACAGTCCAGCTCCCCAGTATTTATGTAGACAAGCAGTAAGGGGAAACTCAGAATAAAACACAACAATCTTAAACAACTCACTAACCCAACACTAACCAGACGGTCAAACATGTGTGGACCTCTCTCATCGCTGGACAACTTGTAGAGAACAAGAGATACGCAGGAAGAAACATGCAAGGTGACAGTCGTTATTGGACCAATTACTTGAGACCTCGGGTGGGACTCTGGAACAGTGAAAAGGACTAATGGAAAGAAAATTATCATCAGGTAAGACCTAATTTCTCCTTCCATTATGTAGTTTCCCACTATTCCAGAACCTGTGGGATGTGCAAAAGCAACCCCTAGAGTGGGTGGTATCCTGGCACCACCACCCTGATGATCGAAGCCCCAAAACCCGGTTTCTGAGCGTGCCGCAATATCCACATTGTGGTGCTTGACAAAAGTATGCAGCAACCATGTCACCGCCTTGCAAATATCCACCGGAGACAGTAAGGTAGTCTCTACCCACAAGGCCTGAGGAGCCTGCTTCCCTGCAAGTAAATAAGCCAACGCAATAGTCTCCTTCAGCCATCTAGCAACTGTGGGCTCAGAAGCCATGAGGTCAAGCCTCTGCTTACCAGAACGCACATATAGTCTTGTCTGATTTGCAAAACTTATTTGTGACTTCTAGATATCAAATGAGGACTACTCACATCGAGAAGCTGGAAGAATACTGAGCCTCTTAGTCCTCTCTGCAAAAGGACGGAAGCTCCACATATTGGTTGAGATGAAAGCTGATGCCAGTTTTGGAAGAAAGGAAGGAACACTGCACAGGAAGATCCCCGTCTCTGAAAAGAGAAGAAAGGGATCCTGACAAGAGAGCCTGAAGCTCCAAAACCCTACATGCCAACTCTATAGCCACCAAGAATGTTGCCTTTAGTGTAAGATCTTCAAGGAGGCCTTCTGGAATGGCTTAAAAGTGGAACCTTAAATTCAGGAGACTTCTGAGGAGCCTGAAGGAATAAATTAAGGTTCCACTCTGGACATGGTGAACGAAAGGGATGAGCCAGAGGGGCAGCGGGCCGAGAAACAAGCACCTTGCAGCAACTCTGACTGTCCCTGCTTCAGTAAATAGGCCTGGTGTAAGAGTAATATAAACTCAAGAGAAAAAGATCCCAATGCAGCTGAATGCTCTATTGTGCGTGATCAGATAGAGGCTGGTCTTCACTGACAGTAGGCCCCAACAAAATGCCACCTGTTCCCAAGCTCTCCTGCATAAAACTGCACACTAGCCCTGCCAGAGAGCCTGAACACCCCAGCATATTCGAATTTCGGATGCTGCGCCAACAGTTTCCGCCATATTCTGCGAGATTTCCAGCTTGCAACCACTGCAACGCCCCATCAGCCGGCGTGCCCCACAGCAGAAACACTGTTTAACTGCCTCTGCAGGAGTCATCATTCACCCCAACTGTCACAAGCGCAGCACATGTTCCTAGAGGTGACTTGGGATCCCTTCACTTGTGCCAAGTAGAACTTGCAAACCTTAATCGAACTTACCACACCCGGCTGCTCCCCTCAAGCTCAGAGAGTCTCCACAAGTCTTACCACAGATTAGAGAGGTTCAGGACGGATACTCTGTCCCATGCTCTCCAGCAAACCTCTTTCCTTTTCTTAATTTTTTTTTTTTTTTAAGGTTTTTGTGCTGGAATAGGAGAGCTCCACAAGGTGAAGGGAGGGAAGAAGTAAATTCACAGGGCACCAGAGACGGGGATCTAAAGTCATCCAGATATGATTCTGGAGACTCAATACTGTTGGAATGTAATTGTATTTTACATGCATTGCCTGTCACCTATTATTTCTCTGTGATTACTCTGTGACCTCTGATGTGAATTACTTAGAGAGGTCACACAGCTATGCAACTTCCTGTGGGGGTTAGATGCAGCACATGCAGCACATGGAGCTCATGATCTCTCCTAACCTGAGAGGATCTATGGTGGTGTGAGCATCCATTACCATCTAAGCACATGGAAGGAGCTGATAAGACAAATGTATAGTAATATGTATATATAAGCCTGTCTGATTATAATCTAACTACAAACTGTGAGTAAACAGATGTTTTGTTACTTCAACTTTAAAGTGACTCAGCAGTGAATTATTCTGGGGTGAATGAGAGAGAGATGAAGAAAGAAATTAACATTTCTAAAGCTGAAGCTGTGTGTACTAAAATTCTGCTAATTATTTACTACAAATAATCCAACAAATACACCTGCAAAGCTCAACTGGGCTAGGAGCAAATCACTCAGAACCAGAAGCTGAAAAGTGTGTTCATCCACCTACTAGAAGTTAAATACTAAGGAGCTGGACAGGATGCCAAGAGCAATATGTCTCAGCTCAATTTTCAATTCTTTATCTTCATAAGTACTTAAGTATTGCCATACTGGGAAAGACCAAAGGTCCATCGAGCCCAGCATCCTGTTTTCAACACTGGCCAATCCAGGTCACAAATACCTGGCAAGATCCCAAAAATGTACAAAACATTTTATACTGCTTATCCCAGAAATAGTGGATTTTCCCCATTTAATAACGGTCTATGGACTTTTCCTTTAGGAAGCCATCCAAACCTTTTAAAAACTCCGCTAAGCTAACTGCCTTTACCACATTTTCTGGCAACGAATTCCAGAGTTTAATTACACGTTGAGTGAAGAAAAAGTTTCTCCAATTCGTTTTAAATTTACTACATTATAGCTTCATCGCATGCCCCCTAGTCCTAGTATTTTTGGAAAGCGTGAACAGATGCTTCACATCTACCCATTCAACTCCACTCATTATTTTATAGACCTCTATCATATCTCCCCTCAGCCACCTTTTCTCCAAGCTGAAGAGTCCTAGCCGCTTTAGCCTTTCCTCATAGGGAAGTCGTCCCATCCCCTTTATCATTTTTGTCGACCTTCTCTGCACGTTTTCTTTATTCCACTATATCTTTTTTGAGATGCGGTGACCAGAATTGAACACAACATTTGAGGTGCGGTCGCACCGTGGAGCGATATAAAGGCATTATAACATCCTCATTTTTGTTTTCCATTCCTTTCCTAATAATACCTAACATTCTATTTGCTTTTTTTAGCCGCAGCAGCACACTGTGCAGAAGGTTTCAACGTATCATCAATGATGACACCTAGATCCCTTTCTTTGTCTGTGACTCCTAACGTGGAACCTTGCATGACACAGCTATAATTCGGGTTCCTCTTTCCCACATGCATCACTTTGCACTTGCTCACATTAAATGTCATCTGCCATTTAGACGCCCAGTCTCCCAGTCTCGTAAGGTCCACTTGTAATTTTTCAAAATCCTCCCGTGATTTAACGACTTTGAATAACTTTGTGTCATCAGCAAATTTAATTACCTCAGTAGTTACTCCCATCTCTAGGTCATTTGATGGACACAACTATCCCACAGGCTCTGGAATAGTGGGAAACTACACAATGGAATATGGATTTAGCTCATACCTTTTTCAAGATGAGTTATATTGAGACACAGTAAGTATTTTCCTGTTGCCTGAGAGCTCACAATCTAAGTTTAGAACATAAGAATAGCCATACTAGGTCAGACAATCTAGCCCAGTATCCTGTTTCCAACAGTGGTCAATCAATGTCACAAGTACCTCGCAGAAACCCAAATAGTAGCAACATTCCATACTACCAATCCTAGGGCAAGCAGTGGCTTCCCCATGTCTCTCTCAATAGCAGACTATGCACTTTTCTTCCAGGAACCTGTCCAAAACCTTTTTTAAACCCAGATACAGTAACCGCTGTTACTACATCCTCAGGAAAAGAGTTCCAGAGCATAACAATCTGTTGCGTGAAAAAATATTTCCTTCTATTTATTTTGAAATTATTTCTATGTAACTTTCTTGACTGTCCCCTAGTCTTTGTACATTTTGAAAGAGTTATAAAAAAATTTTTTTGATTCACTTCTACTCATTCTACACCACTCAGGATTTTGTAGACCTCAATTGTTATCTCCCCTCAGCAGTCTCTTTTCCAAGCTGAAGAGTTCTAACCTCTTTAGCCTTTCCTCATATGAGAGGAGTTCCATCCTCTTTATCATTTTGTTTTCTCTTCTTTGAACCTTTTCTAATTCTACTATATCTTTTTTGAGATACGGCGACCAGAACTGAACGCAATACTCAAGGTGAGGTCGCATCTTAATCTTATTTACCATTCCTTTCCTAATAATTCCTAGCATCCTGCTTGCTTTTTTGGCCGCCACCACACACTGAGCAGAAGACTTCAGCGTATTATCTACAACGACACATAGATCTTTTTCTAGGGTGCCGACCCCCCAAGGTGGACCCTAGCATCAGGTAACTATGATTTGGATTGTTCTTTCCAATGTGCATCACTTTGCATTTGTCCACACTAGATTTCACCTGCCATTTGGATACCCAGTCTTCCAAGTTCCTAAAGGCTTCCTACAGTTTATCACAGTCCACATGTGTTTTAACCTTAATACAGTTTTGTGTCATCTGCCAATTTAATCACCTCACTTGTCGTTCCGATTTCCAGATCATTTACAGTATAAATGTTAAAAAACCCCAATCTCAGTACAGATCCCTGCAGCACTCCACTAGTCACCCTCCTCCATTGAGAGAATTGGCCATTTAACTCTACCCTCTTGTTTTCTGTCCACAAGAGAACATTGCCTCCTATCCCATTACTAATTTTCTCAGGAGTTTCTCATGAGAAACTCTGTCAAATGCTTTCTGAAAATCTAGGTACACTACATGAACCGGCTCACCTTTATCTGCATGTTTATTCATGCCTTCAAAGAAATGAAGCAAATTGGTAAGGCAAGACTTCCCCTTGGCTGAAACTATGCTGACTCTGTCCCATTAAACCATGTTTACCTAACCTCCCCAAGATCACAAAGAGCAGCAGTGAGATTTGAATTCTGGCTTCCCTGGTTCTCAGTCAGCTGCATGCTTTTACCCAGTATAATGCAATTAGTATCAGAACTTTCACCAAGGTTTGGCTACCAAAAATATAGGTAATGTAGATATATGAGATATCTTCTGCCACCAATGTGTTTTCTGATCTCATCCTGGTACAGATTCACCTCAGGTAAGCTACACCCAATAGAGACTCTAGTTGCCATGCCCTAATCTAACACCCACAGGGATTCAGTGAGTGATGATTAATGAAGGTAATTTTATAGCACAGCATCTGGTTTAAGAGAGCAAGCAGGCACCTATGTTCCTTTATAAAACACTACTATTAAACAACAGAAATCAGGCCTACTTTGCAGGTATGGACATTCATACCTGCTTGAGTAGGCTGTGAGCCAGCGAGACACTCCTTGTGGCCTTGGGAAGTCACTTAACCCTCCATTGCCTGATGTACAAACTTAAATTGTAAGCTCTTGCGGGACAGGAAAATATCTACTGAATTTAACTCACCTTGAGCTACTACTGAAAAAGGCATGAGCTAAATACTAACAAACCTATTTCATAGTGGATATTTTAATAGCTATATCTGTTTGGAAGACAGAACCTAGGGTAAGTCTAAAACCTTATTCTTAATTAACAGTGGAAACATTAATGAGTTCCATCTAAAAAAAAAAACACAGATACTAGACAGAGCTGCCCATTTTGTCCCTTTGTGATGGGAGATGCATGTAACACTCACAAACCCAGAAGAAGGAACGGCAGTTAGAAACAGACAAACTGGAATACCCAGGGACAAAAGAGAATAAGAAACAGGAAAAAGATTATCCAATAAGAGAAAAAAGAAAGTACAGATAGGATAGATGTCACAATTGGGGATTGGCACCTATGGTGTGCAAAGTCTCCATATCGTCTTCGTTCCCCCTGGGATAGGGGCTCGCATTATGGGCATCCTAAGTACCTTGTCCATCCTGAGCCAACATTTATTGGGAATTTCCCTCACCCTCTCCTTGGTCATTACTGGCTCTGTGATAATGTCCTCCACATGATTCTTCCCCCCACGTATGATTTTTGTGTATTGGTAACCTTGAATTATTTTCCTAAAGTTATTCCTCTTCTCAGGCCACCATCCCCGCACCGCTCTAAGCGAGAGGCCTTGTCCTTACCCTCCTCCGTTGCTACAGAGGATGAGGCGATTGAATTAGCCCTCCAGTACATCAATTCTACTTATCCTCTGACTAAAAAGAGACTTGTGGCCCTTTCTGCCACGGCCTGGATTCCAATTGGGGGCCCGGTAGCGGGTATCATTGAACTAGGTATGGCTACCCGACGACTTCAGTCCCTACTCCATGTTTTAGTCCATGAGCTGAACGTGGTAGTCAATGCATTGCAGGATCAAATTAATGAATTAAGTATAGTTTCTCGGTATAACCGTATGGGCCTTGACTACCTCTTTGCAGCCCAGGGTGGCCTCTGCACAGTGCTCAATTCTTCAGAGTGCTGTACCATTGTCATAAATAGGACGCATGTAGTTAGGCATGCCATGGATAAAGTCCTACAGTTGGCCAGTCTTAATGTGGAGGATTACCGAGGAGGATTAGACCTTACCTCCTGGTGGTGGTCATTGACCTCATGGATACGTCCCTTGTTCATTTCCCTAATAGTCTTAGTTTTAGCAGGATTGTTGTTTTGTTTCCTGGTCTCATGTGCTTCGGCAGTATGCCGTAGGACCTTAACGAGTAGGGTAATGGTGATTCACAAGCCTATTCCTAGACGTTATGCCCCAGGAGGAGGTATGGAGTTGGGATCACTATAATCCCCAGAATTTGAGTTGTGAGACTTATCTCTGCATAAGCTGATTTTAGTCTCAAAGGGGGGAATGAGGCAGCTTGGGCAGAGAAATTATATTTGTTAATTGGTGTTTAAAAGTTTGGTTCAGTTCTGCAAGTGATGGAGGAATGCCTTCTGGTTTCAATTGCTCAAGAATGTCTAGCTTTTGCTAGACTAGAGTTTAAAAGGTCAGAGAGAAGTAATTATTTACCACATCTGAAGGCCATTGGGCATAGTGGATAATCTCGAGGGATCAACAAGCAAACAGTGTTAGAAGATAGTTTTAAAAAGATTAGGCTAATGTTGGTTAGAAGAAAATAGAGTAGATTTAAATAATTCTAGATGAGTTAGATTTTGTCTTATAAGGAATTCTGATTTCTGCTTATTTTAGAATATGTTTTATTCTGTGTAATTAATAAGTTCTATTTCTATGTAGAATATCTTTTCAATTCAACTTTGTCTGACCTTTCAAGTGATATTTCTGCAAGTTTAAATAGATCAGCTGGTTTGAATTATCCACAGTCCTAGCTAGGTGAAAGAGGTCAGGAAAAGTCAACTTTGTTCCTTGATGAATAGCTAAGTGTAGGACTGGTCCTGAAGGTAATAACAAACTATATCTGTGTGCTATTAAGCAAGATTAGCCCCTTGACCCCTTAATGAATGCCAGAACCCAGTTAGTATGAAGTTGATTGGGAAACTGATTATGTGAATAATAAAATGCCAAGAGATAGGTGCCACAATGTCTAGTGTGAGAGGCCCCAGGTCATAGGTCAGTTTAGGAAATATCAAACCTATGTAACTGATATTTTGGAGTAAATGTGTAAGTAATAATTAGTTCAAGGCAGGGTAATCAATCTATTATTTACCATCTGGAAAGTAAGGGGGGCTAGAGGGGTTTAAAACTGTATATAACTGGGAGCAGAAGCAGCTTACGTTAGAAGGAGAGAGCTAAGAAGAAGAGAAGGAGCTGAGACAGAAGCCATAAGATCCAGAGAGCTGAGAAAGAAAAGAAGAGACTTAGTGCTGATGTTCTACTTTGTTTGCTGGCAAATAAAGAAGATTTCTCCCTCATTCTGGTGTGTGCTGTTTGACTCCTGAAGTACCACAGATTCTGCTAACAATAGTGGTAATTCCTGCAACAAGAGGAATAGCAAGCAGAGGAATGAAATAAGATGGTTCTTATGGCTGGCACTACACCCTAAGAGCCTTAATTGTGAGGCCATACTACAACCCACCCCAAACTTCTGGCCCATATCATTACAACTTCCAGAGGGCACTGAGAATCCAAACACGTAACAAATTTAATAATAGGGCACCTAGGTTAAATGTGCAGAAAGGTATCTATTTTGGCCCTCTTTTAAAAAAGACATATAGGTGCCTATGATTCTTTATAAAATATTAGTTCAAATCCAGCAGTAACAGCATCTACATCGAACCTGCTCAAGAGTAGGTATGTCAGTGCATAGATATAAAAGTGTCATAATCAACATACCCACTTTGCAATGCCACGTGCACTTTGCCCCCAACATGTTCATATCAATGTGCGTACTTTTCACAAGCAATATAATTTTATGTGCATATATTTTCACACACTAAAATGATTATTACCCCCTAAATGGTGTTTTACTACATCTATTGTCACCAATTGTCTTAACTCAGTTGTAAAAATAATGGTTTACCTGTGACTGTAAAGTGAGCTACACAAAACCTCAAATGCCTTCCTGTAATAGCAGTAAATCTGATCAATGGTCTCATTTACTAAGCCACACTAGCGATTCCTGGCGCAGTAAATGAGAGGAAGCCTATTCAATTCTTTCATTTGCCAGGCAGACATCACTAGTAAAAAAAAAAAAAAAAAAAAAAAAAACAAGTAGGAAGTATATTCTTCCATTAAAAAGGCTAAGAATAAATTTTTCATGTTTTGTTATTCTAAAGTTTCATCTTAATATACTTAAAAGCTTTCTACTCCATAAACGGAAAAGGTGGAAACACATTCTTAAACTAGACTGGCACATGCAGTGGAAAGTGAATGAACTTGATTCTGAAGACTAGGAAGCATAACAAACAAATTAGTTATGTGCTACACCACACCTCAACTTTTGCACAGGATTTTTTTTGTCCGATCTTGCGGCATGGAAGAAAAGTTTATAAATGGAAATGTGTCTCTTTTCTTGTATTTACCAAACATTAGCATTCCTAAAAACTATTTCTACTGCTCCTTAGCCAAGCAAGTAAGAGAGCTAATCTCTGGTAGTAAATCAGGCATCTTAGGGCCACTGGGAGGAGATGGAACTGTGCTCCTTGGGGAAGGGGTTATGTCCAAAGAGGCACCTAATTTATAAAAGCAAGACAGATGGTTGTGTGGTAAAACAGACACACAGAAATAGGCTCAACAGTATGCAAAATTCACACAGACTAGTTTATCCTTATTCTACAGTTGCACATAAATCACATCTCCATTTCTGTTCAGGTCAAACTATACCCAAAGGAATGCCTACATATATTTTATATATGCATATAACCCCAATGACAAACTTTACATGTGGAAAATGTCTTATAAAAATTACCCTCATTATGGTGATTCCACAATGGATAGGAGATAAAACAAAAGCACACCAGTAACCCGTGTACTCTAATAGTTTGTAGGAAATTGCATTTCATAGCGAGTAGGTGGGCATCTATCACTTGTTCATATACCGTAATTCTAATTCAGACTGAACATCAAGAATGCAAATGTCAAAAACACATTTAATCTTTTCATGCTGGAACTTTTAAATCGTAACAGAGAAAAATCTATTGGATGTGCCAAGGTGGTACTTTTCCTTTTACTACTCTACTACCTTGAATAGATGAGTACACAAACTCCCACATTGTCCAAACCAGTGACATAGCCACAGGGGGCCTGGCCCTCCCAAATTGGATTTGGGCCCTTCAAGGTCTGCTGATTTGACTGGCAGGGGTTCCCAGATCTCACCAGCAAAAGTCTTCCTCCAGTGCTGTTCGCCACCACGCTGCCTGCCTTGCTCCCCCCCCCCCCCCCCCCCCACACACACGTGCATGCTTGGTTTTAGAGAAACTGAGCATGTACGAGGTTTCGTGCTTGCTCAATTTTATTAAAAACAAGCATGCGCACCGTGGGGGAAAGCAGGCATGCGGTGTGGCAGTGAACAGCACTGGAGGAAGGCTTCTGCTGGTGGGGCTTGGGGACCCCAACCAGCCCAGATATGTGGGGTTGTGGCGAGGGGCAGAGAGCAGCAGGGAGGCGGGGCAAAATGTGCCCCCCCAACTTTGGGCTCAGCCCCCCCACCAAAAAAAAATATAGCTGTGCACCTGGCCCAAACCTATACAATCTTTCTTCTCCCAGGCCCCTAAGTCATCTTCTCAGCTCTACTCTCCCACCACTCTTCACAGTGTTTCCAAGTATCTCTCTCATGTCTTTACTTGCTACCATGTGATAATAATGGGTTACTTCAATTATCCAAATATAGACTGGGTAAATGTAATATCGGGACACGCTAGAGAGGTACAATTCCTTGATGAAATCAAGGACAGCTTTATGGAGTAGCTGGTGCAGGAGCCAACGAGAGAAGGAAAACTTCTAGACTTGGTCCTTATTGGCGCGCATGATCTGGTGAGGGACGTTATGGTACTGGGGCCGCTTGATAAGAGTGATCATAATATGATCAGTTTTGATATCAACCTTGAAGTAACTATACACAGGAAGTCAAATACATTAGTGTTTAACTTTAAAAAAGGAGACTATGATAAAATGAGAACGGTGGAAAAAACAACTTAGGGGGACAACTGAGAGGGTAAAAACTGTACAACAGGCATGGACGCTGTTCAAAAATACTATCCTGGAGGTCGAGGCCAAACATATTCCACAAATTAGAAAAGAAAGACGGAATTCCAAAAGACAGCCGGCCTTGGTTGAAAAGTGAGGTGAAGGAAGCTATTAGGGCTAAAAGAAATGCCTTCAGAAAATGGAAGAAGGAACCGTCTGAAAATAACAAGAAGCAGCAAAAGGAGTGTCAAAGCAAATGCAAGGCGCAGATAAAGAAGGCCAAGAGGGATTACGAAAAAACGGTAGTATTTGAGGCAAAAAAAGCATAGTAAAAATTTTTTTTCGGTATGTTAAAACCAGGAAGCCGGCAAAAGAATCGGTTGGGCCGCTGGATGACCAAGGGGTAAAAGGGGTGATCAAGGAAGACAAAGACGTAGCGGAGAAATTGAATGAATTCTTTGCTTCGGTCTTCACCGAGGAAGATTTGGGTGGGATACCGGTGTCGGAAATGATATTTCAAGAGGACGAGTCGGAGAAACTTACTGACTTCACGGTAAACCTGGAGGACGTAATGGGGCAGTTCAGCAAACTGAAGAGTAGCAAACCTCCTGGACCGGATGGTATTCATCCTAGAGAACTGATAGAACTGAAAAAATGAGCTTGCGGAGCTACTGCTAGTGATATGCAATTTATTCTTAAAATCAAGCGTGGTACCGGAAGATTGAAGGGTGGCCAATGTAACGCCCATTTTTTAAAAAAGGTTCCAGGGGAGATCCGGGAAATTTTAGACCGGTGAGTCTGACGTCGGTGCCGGGGAAAATGGAAGAGGCTATTAAAAACAAAATTACAGAGCACATCCAAGGACATGGATTACTGAGACCGAGTCAGCACGCCTTTTGTGTGGAGAAATCTTGCCTGACCAATTTACTTCAATTCTTTGAAGGAGTAAACAAACATATGGACAAAGGGGAGCCGGTTGATATTGTGTATCTGGATTTTCAAAAGGCGTTTGACAAGGTACCTCATGAAAGGCTACAGAGGAATTTGGAGGGTCATGGGATAGGAGGAAAAGTCCTATTGTGGATTAAAAACTGGCTGAAGGATAGGAAACAGAGAGTGGGGTTAAATGGGCAGTATTCACAATGGAGAAGGGAAGTTAGTGGGATTCCTCAGGGGTCTGTGCTGGGACCGCTGCTTTTTAATATATTTATAAATGATTTAGAGATGGGAGTAACTAGCGAGGTAATTAAATTTGCTGATGACACAAAGTTATTCAAAGTCATTAACTCGCGACAGGATTGTGAAAAATTACAGAAGGACCTTACGAGACTGGGCGGCTAAATGGCAGATAATGTTTAATGTGAGCAAGTGCAAGGTGATGCATGTGGGAAAAAAGAACCCGAATTATAGCTACATCATGCAAGGTTCCACGTTAGGAGTAACGGACCAAGAAAGGGATCTGGGTGTCGTTGTCGATAATACACTTAAACCTTCTGCTCAGTGTGCTGCTGCGGCTAGGAAAGCAAATAGAATGTTGGGTATTATTAGGAAAGGTATGGAAAACAGGTGTGAGGATGTTATAATGCCGTTGTATCGCTCCATGGTGCGACCGCATCTTGAGTATTGTGTTCAATTCTGGTCGCCGCATCTCAAGAAAGATATAGTAGAATTGGAAAAGGTGCAGCGAAGGGCGACT
Source organism: Microcaecilia unicolor (assembly GCF_901765095.1). Lineage (NCBI taxonomy): Eukaryota > Metazoa > Chordata > Amphibia > Gymnophiona > Siphonopidae > Microcaecilia > Microcaecilia unicolor. The sequence continues at coordinate 111,103,468 of NC_044033.1, forward strand.
AAAATGATAGCGGGGATGGGACGACTCCCCAATGAAGAAAGTAAGGAGGCTAGGGCTTTTCAGCTTGGAGAAGAGACAGCTGAGGGGAGACATGATAGAGGTATATAAAATAATGAGTGGAGTGGAACAGGTGGTTTTGAAGCGTCTATTCACGCTTTCCAAAAATACTAGGACTAGGGGGCATGCGATGAAACTACAGTGGGAAAATTAGGTTCTTACCGTGATAATTTTCTTTCCTTTAGTCATAGCAGATGCAGCCATTACAGATGGGTTGTGTCCATCAACCAGCAGAGGGAGATAGAGAGCACACTTTTTTCAGTGCCTCATACCACCAGCTTGCTCCACTGCCTCTCTTCAGTATTTGAAGCTTCCAAAGCAGTATGGCAAACCGCAATAGGAATAACATGAGCTTTCCTCACAGCGAACGATGGCCCTACAACAAAGGGCATTAACTCAGAATGGAGGGAATAAACTCATCCTCCCGGAGGGAATAAACTCATCCTCCAAAACATGAAACTGGAGGGAATTAAGTCATCCTCCTTTAATTGAACAAGAAACCTGAAGACTGTTTTCCGACTTTCTCCCAAGGACGGAATCTCCAGGAAACATGAACAGAACCTGAAATAGATTTACAGCAGATAGCAATCAGACAGGGAGGGATCATGGCTGCATCTGCTATGACTAAAGGAAAGAAAATTATCACGGTAAGAACCTAATTTTCCCTTCCTTGTCATCAAGCAGATGCAGTCATTACAGATGGGATGTATCAAAGCAATCCCTAGATAGGGTGGGAACAAGCCACACCACGCGCCAGCACTTGCGCTCCAAAATGTGCGTCCCTCCTAGCAGCCACATCCAGCCTGTAATGTCGGGCAAAAGAGCTTAGAAGCCCATGTTGCTGCACTACAAATCTCTTGAAGAGAGAGTGCTCCAGTTTCAGCCCAAGAGGAGGAAATTCCTCTAGTGGAATGCGCCTTAAAGGCATCAGGCGGAGGCCGGCCGGCAAGCAAATAAGCTGAAAAGATAGATTCTTTGAGCCAGCGGGCAATAGTGGCTTTAGACGCTGGAGACCCTCTGCGAGGACCTGATAGCAAAACAAACAGATGATCAGAGGTCCTGAAAGAGTTAGTAACTCGCAGATACTGCAGCAGAGTCCTGCGCACGTCCAACAGGTGCAATTGCCCAAAAGACTCTGGAAACTCCTCCTTGAAAAAGGAGGGCAAGAAAATAGGTTGGTTTAGGTGAAGCACTGAAACCACCTTAGGCAAGAAGGAAGGCACAGTCCGAACCGTGACCCCGGACTCTGACAACTGCAGAAAAGGGTCTCTACAGGACAGCGCCTGGAGCTCTGACACCCGTCTCGCCGAAGTAATGGCCACTAAAAAGATGGCCTTCAGTGTCAAATCTGTCTCTGAAGCACGCCGAAGCAGATCAAAGGGAGCACCCTGAAGGTTTTTCAGCACTAGCCCCAGGTGCCAAGCTGGACAAGGTGCACGCACGGGAGGACGGAGCCGAAGCACCCCTCTAAGAAACCGTGCCACATCTGGATGAGCAGCTAAAGACACGCCTTCAACCTTGCCACACAGGGAGGCCAACGCTGCCACTTGCACCCGCAGGGAATTATAGGCCAAGCCTTTTTGTACACCATCCTGCAAAAAGTCCAGAATCGGCAAGACAGAAGCCCGCAGGGGTGTGCTCTCTTTGGAAGCACACCAGACTTCAAACTGGCGCCAAATCCTGGCATAAGCCACGGAAGTGGAATGCTTGCGGGCTTGCAGGAGAGTGGTAATTACTTTATTGGAATAGCCTTTGTCTCTCAATTGCGCCCTCTCAATCGCCAAGCCATAAGACCAAATTGGCCGGCGTCCTCCATGGTCACCGGACCCTGTGACAACAGGTTGGGAACCAGAGGTAACTGAAGGGGATCCTCTACGAGCATCTGTCGGAGGTCCGCATACCAAGGCCTCCTGGGCCAATCCGGGGCGACGAGAACCACTTCTCCTGGATGCAGCCGAATCCGCAGGAGCACTTGCCCTATCAATGGCCACAGAGGGAGCACATACAGTAGGCCCGGAGGCCAGGGTTGAGCCAAAGCATCCAACTCCGCCGAGCGAGGATCTCTCCGTCTGCTGAAAAAGCACGGGACTTTGGCATTGATGCTTGCCGCCATTAGATCCATCACGGGCTTGCCCCACTTGGCACATATCTGCAGGAACACTTCGTCTGCAAGTTCCCACTCCGCTGGATCGATCTGATGCCTGCTTAGATAATCGGCTTGCACGTTGCTCTGACCTGCAATGTGAGCTGCTGAGAGAAACTGTAGATGCAGCTCGGCCCAGTGGCAAATTTGTTCGGCCTGCGCGGCTAGAGCTCTACACTGAGTGCCGCCTTGTCGATTTATGTAGGCCACTGCGGTCGTGTTGTCCGACATCACTCTGACAGCCAATCCTTCCAGTGTCACTTGAAAAGCCAGAAGCGCCTGAAACACCGCTTTCAACTCTAGGCGGTTGATGGACCACTCCGACTCCTCAGGTGTCCATAGACCCTGGGCATGCTTCCCCTTGCAATGTGCGCCCCAGCCTTTCAGGCTGGCATCTGTCACCACTAGGCACCAATCGGGGAGCACCAGCAGCATTCCTCGCCGCAGCATGCTGCCTGAGAGCCACCACTCCATACTGAGTTGGGCCGCAGGGAGCCTGCATTGATAATCCTGAGATACTGGAGACCATCTTTGGAGTAGAGCATACTGTAGAGGTCTCAGGTGCGCTCTCGCCCAGGTCACCAGTTCCATGGTGGCCGTCATCAATCCAAGCAGCTGGACAATGTCCCAAGCTCGCAGGTGGGGCATCCTCAGGAGCAGACGGACCTGATTCTGAAGCTTGCAACGCCTTTGCTCGGGTAGGTACACATACCCCGAGGCTGTGTCGAACCTGGCCCCCAAATATTCTAGAGAATTCGAGGGGGTCAGGTGACTTTTGGCCAAATTGACGACCCAGCCAAGAGATTGCAGTACTGAGACCACTCTGGCTGTTACATGCTGACTCTCTGCAGCAGAATTTGCTCGAATGAGCCAGTCGTCCAGGTACGGGTGAACCCGAATACCCTCTCGCCTTAGAAAGGCAGCTACTACCACCATAACCTTCGAAAAGGTGCGGGGAGCTGTGGCGAGGCCAAAAGGCAAGGCCCAGAACTGGAAATGCTTTCCCATCACCGCAAACCTCAGAAACTTCTGGTGCGGGGACCAAATTGGTATGTGCAAGTAAGCTTCTTTCAGGTCCAGAGACGTGAGAAACTCTCCTGGCTGTACTGCCGCAATGACGGAGCGCAGGGTTTCCATGTGAAAATGCCGCACTCTTAGGGACTTGTTTAATTCTTTTAAGCCCAGAATAGGACGAAAAGACCCTCCTTTTCGCGGCACCACAAAGTAGATGGAATAGCGGCCGCAGCCGTGTTCAGCGGGAGGTACCGGGGACACGGCCCCTATCTGAATCAGGTAAGAACCTTGCAAAGTCTCCTCTACCGCCGCCCGTTTGGCGGCAGAACCGCACCCGGACTCCACAAACATGTCTCTTACAGGGGCGTCAAATTCTATTTTGAAACCGTCTCTGATCAGGTCCAAGACCCACTGATCTGAGGAAATGTTGGCCCACTCCTCAGCAAAGAGGGAAAGACATCCTCTGATGACAGGACTCGAGGAGAGGGCCGGCGCACCATCATTGAGAGGGTCGCCCCTGAACTCCAGGCCTTGAGCCAGTGGCTGTGGAACGTTTGTCCGAGCGAAATGAGTTCCTCTGCTGAAAATGGGCACGAGAAGTGAACCCAGCAGAACGCCCCAGGCGGTACCTTCGATCTTCACGGAAGCGAGGTCTGTAAGAGGAGTGGACCGCCGCACCCTTAGAGGAAGGCCGAGGCCTATCTTCGGGCAAGCGCTGGGGTTTAGCCTCACCCAGGCCCTTCACAATTTTCTCCAACTCCTCACCAAACAGGAGAAGGCCTTGAAAGGGCAACTTCACCAACCTTTGCTTAGAGGCCATGTCCGCCGTAGCCAAAGAAGACAGCGAGCCGCCACTGCTACTGCCATGTGTTTAGCCAAAGCTCTCACAATATCATAAAGGGCGTCAGCAAGAAAGGACAAGGCCGACTCCATCCGCGGAGCCACATCTGAAAAGGGCTCCGCTCCATCACCGGGCTGTTCCACTGCCTGTTGCAACCAAGCCAGGTAGGCTCTAGCAGTATAACAACTGCACGCAGATGCCCGAATAGTGAGACCTGCAATTTCAAATGACCGTTTAAGTGCTGATTCCAGTCTACGGTCTTGAATATCCTTCAGGGCAACACCTCCTTCAACAGGGAGGGTAGTTCTCTTTGTCACAGCTGTGACTAGGGCATCCATTTTAGGCATAGCAAAGCGAGCCATATGCTCCTCACTCAGAGGGTATAATTGCCCCATAGCCCTGGCAACTTTCAAAGGTCCCTCGGGGTCAGCCCATTGAGCCGAAATAAGCTCTTGGATGGAGTCATGCAAAGAAAAGGCTCGAGCAGGCTTTTTGGTACTAGCAGGGTCCTCAATAGAGAGAGCCTGCAGGGCATCAGAAATAAGCGCTGGCAGCTCATCACGGTGGAAAATCCTCACTGCGGAGGGATCGTCCAGATCCTGAGTCACTTCTGCACCAGACTCTGGCTCCTCAGACCATGAAGGCCTGCCAGAGTCCTCCGAATCCTCGCAGCCCGACCATGGGGGGGGGGGGGGGGAATGGAGGTGCAGCACTCTCTGAAGGGGAAAGAGCCCTTCTGCGCTTCATATTCTGCCAATTATCAGGGAATAACGCCTCAGAGAGCATACCCAGGCTAGAATCCACCGGGGGGGGGGGGGGGGGGGGCATTAGAAGAGGCCCCTGCAGGGCTTTGTGGGAGAGCTCTTTTAAGCATTTATTCTTTATGCATTAATAAGACAAAATCAGGGGAGAAAAACTCACCCTGGGTACCCGGATCTCTGCCGGGGCTAGTAGCTCTCATACCAGCCTCACTCCGAGGCCGGCTCAGGACTCTCCGTCTCAGCAGAGGTCGCGCCATGTGATAAATTCAAAATTGCTGATCTGCACTTGCCACACTTGGAACAGCGCTTTACTGTCTCCGCAGCCATCGCCGAAAATGGCGGTAAAATTCAAAATGGCGGTTCGCGCCAAATCGCCCCGATCGCAGGCCCACCCCAGAGGAGTCAGAAAACACTCTTACCTCACTGGACCGAGTATCACAGCTCCGGTCCCACAGAAAAAGGCAAGGAAAAACCTCTGTTCCTTTTTTTTTTAATGCTGTGAGGAAAGCAGAGGTAAATAGAACTCTGGAGGCTCAGGTGTGTGGGAAAGGCAGGGAAAGGGCGAACCTATGTGCCTGCATCCACTGTTGGTGGAGAAGGACAGGGAAAGCTAAGCAATGTGTCCACATCCACGGAGGTATGGGTAAGGCAGGGAAAGGGCGAACCTATGTGCCTTTAAAGTGAAGCTGCTACAGCCTCCAACACCCCTGCTAACAACTGACAAAAACACAGGAGCAACCTCCAGGCAGATTTTAGATGGAGCTTGAAGAAGCTGCAGCCACTCTGCTAGGGGAGATAGAGAATACTGGAGAGAGGCAGTGGAGCAAGCTGGTATGAGGCACTGAAAAAAGTGTGCTCTCTATCTCCCTCTGCTGGTTGATGGACACAACCCATCTGTAATGGCTGCTTCTGCTTGATGACAAGGAATATACTATTTGAGTACTGAAAAGGAAGAACGGCAGATCTCTGGTTGCGTCTGTCTCTGAAGCATTATGAGCACACACACACAAAAACTTTTTTGAGAAGGGCAATAAATAATATAAGTTGGGTAAGACTGGGAGATTTACTATTTTATAACACTGTTTGTGTAATCGTTCCTTGACGGGCATGAAGCTTTTGTTCTCCCTATATTATTGTGGTCTTAGTGCAACAGTGTCATGAAAATCTGACCAGAAAGGGACGAATATGTAGAGGCTTATGAGGAAGCAGCAGAATAGGAAGCAGCAGAATTAATATTTCTGTCTAGTGTTAACTGACGTACTGTAGGTCCAGGAACAGACTACAGAAAACTGCCAAGCAGGCATAGAAGTATGGTAAACCACTAAAAGATTTTCAGATTTAGTTTAGTAAACTCCTCAAACTCAACTAGATAAAGTGATGGAACTGGATTTATCCATGACTATTAAATGAATGTATTAATATACTGGGAGCGCCACTGTCTAACATTTCTTTAGCGTCAGAAATGGTTCCAGACAACTGGACGCGGGCACATTGGTTCCCTTTCACAAAAGGGGAGGAGAATGGAATTATAGGCTGGTTAGTCTGACTTCAGGGGTCAGTAAAATAATGGAATCTCAGCTAAAACAGAGGACAGTGTGATTTCTAGAATCCAATGTACTACAGTGCATAGCATTGTTTTACCATAAGCCTTGTAAGACAAATTTAATCACTTTCACTGGATCACCCTCAGAGGTCTGCTACATATGATGCAGTACTAGTCCCAGAAAACACCAATGTGCCTGGGGGGGGGGGGGGGGGGGGGAAGAGAGAGAGAGAGAGAGACAAACTTGCCAATGAAAGGAGTCTCATCTGCAGAGGAGAGTGAGAAGGGGAAGCAGTGAAAGAATGTGTGAGCCAAGCCTGTAAACGAGCGGAGTGGCAAGGGAGTAGTGCACTGGAGTCTGCTAGGGAGTGGAGGGAAACAGAAGGCTGGCTCAAGGGTACTGAGGAGCAAAACAGGCTAAGGAGATCTAAGGAGCAGAGCAGGCACAGAGAACTATTAAATCCCATCCCCAAATACAAAAAGCCAAACTAGGCTTCTGCAAGAAAGGAAGAATTTTAAAAAGTGCGGAGGGAATAAAGAAGAGAAGAGAATAAGAGAGAATGGGGGAAGGATGGACTGGCAAGACAGTAAATTACCTAGCATTTGATCTGGCCACACGAGTCCTTCCAAGTGAACATTATCTGACTCTCTCTTGACATTTAGCTGCAGGCTGATCAACCACAATCAGCCATGTTATTTGGCCGGGGGGGGGGGGGGGGGGGAATTTGTATTCACCACCTCAATCTTTTTCAAACGTTCACTCCTATAACAGCAAGCAGGTGAATTGCTGGGACTAGAGACTCATGTTTCCCTGTGAGCCGCCAAGTGACTAGTGAATAGACACGGGGGGGGGGGGGGGGGGGGGGGGGGATGCACTAAAGTCGTCGTTAGAGCCGTACCATACAGAATTCCATAGCGAATTGGTAGGGAATGGCTATGCATCAAGGAAAGGGAACGCAAATGAGCTGCTCGTTGCAGCTCACTTGCATTCTCTAAACCTTCGTAAAACTGTCGGATAATTGGCCGGTACAGCATGCGCAGAGCAGCCAAGCGTTGTGCGCAAGTTATTTATGTCAGACAAGGGCGGGCCAGGAAGGAAGTCCGGAGAGGCGATCAGCTGTTGTTGCCGGTGCAGCGCCTTCACACGGAGGTGAGAGGCGATGAGAGAGCCTGGTGGCAGACAGAGGGGGGCAGGTGGGGGGGGGGGGAGCGGCGGCAACGACCTCGGGGGGGGGGGGCAGATGATGGCGGGGAAGCTGTCATTTCAAGGAAGGAAGGGAGGGGGGCCAGGGCTGTGTAAAGTTTTGATTTCAATGCAGGGGGGAGGGGGAGTGGCTGCGGCGACCACAGGGGGGGGGGGGCAAGGTCGTCCATAAAGGACACTCCTGACGAGCACTTGGTCATTTTTGCCCCCTCCCGATTTTTTTTTTTTACATTTTATACGTTTTCCAAGCCCGCACAGCCCCAAAGAGAGGTACAGACCTCTCGTTAGATTTCCCAGCGTTAGGGCAAGCGGAAAAGCTTAGTGCATCTCATTTCAATAGGGTTTCTACTTAATTTGCTCATCTGCATTCCGTTTGCATTAGCTGCTACCGTCGTCGGAAAAAAGTATTTAGTGCATGCCAGGGTTTACTATTTGTTCGTTAATGGCTCGTTAAGTTTAGTGCATCTGGCCCTCAGTAAGTTAGAAACAGACCCATTCAAAATCTAGACTTGCCCCCCACAGGGAACCATATCAGTCAATAACTCTACTAGTGTCCTTTACAATTCATGGGTTATAGGCACATACCATGTGGACCTGCAGCTCATGTCGTCTTAAACCAGAGAGACCCTTGCTTGTCCAGACCTTGCCCCGAAAATGAGTGTTGTTAATTAAGCCTGTTTGGAGTTCTTTACACTGAAGGAAGAGAACCTGTTTTCTGCTATTTAGACCCTGCAATGTGTTTAAATTCCTATTAGCATACACTCAAAGATCAGTTTAAAATTCAGAAGAGTTTTATTTTATGCCCATGCAAGACTTTTTCTCTCTGCTTTCCAGTGACATGTTTCAAGGGCAAAAAGGTGCTGCATCAGCTTGGACATCAGCAGTTAAAAAAAAAGAAAAGGTTATGTAGTGTTCGTTTTTTAAAGAAAGGAATCTAAATGCAAAACTACTTCTGAGTAAAATCCTTCCTGCTGGTTCTGTATGCCATAAAGCAAGCCATAAGTAATCATAGGACAGAATTTTCTTAAAGTAAAAATGGGGTAGAATTTATTTAGCACGATACATGGTAAGATGTAGAATAAATTGCCAGACAATCAGTACCAATATCATAAGGCTGGCTATAAACACACCAAACACAGAAAATGCTGTTTGCATCCCATTAGAAATGAGTACATGGGTATTTCTGAACAAAAATGCAGCCTTTATGGCTGATGATTTACAAGCTATGAAAGTATCACCAAAAACAAGCCACTGCTGCGCTTGGCTGTTCTACTTCATGTAACCACATAATTAACTAAAATCTAAACTGCTTTGACAAATCAGGATTTGAACAAAACTTTGGTATATCATAGTTCACACAGGGACAAGGGAATTCTTTTTGCTTAAAGGGCCAAACAAACCAAACTCTGCCCCTGTTCTCTCCTCCCCACCCCCACCTGCTGCTACCTGGAACAAAAAATTGGTAGGGTCATGTCACCTAGCCCACCCAATTCTGCTGCCTACAGATTCACAGGCTAAGTATGAATAAAACAAATGGACAAGCTTTTCAAGAAATTCACATTGAATATTCATTTGCAGCTTTCAAGGACAGGTTTTCAGCACTTTTGACAGACAGTAGATCAAAACTAAAACTTAACATTTCACTATAGGCCTCAGATTTTTTATAGCCAGCAGACATTTCTGATATATCAAGGTTGATAACTGAGAAGTCTGGATAAGAGTCAAATCACTGATGCACCTGGAAGGAAGACTGGCTAGCAAGCTGTCTCTGCAGTGTCAAACTGCAGTCTGGAGAATCAGAAAAATAACCTCCCTTCTGGAGAATGAGAACTAACCTCCCCTCTCCATAACATGCTTGATAACACAAGCTACCCATTCTTGCAAACAAATTCCACAATCAAACACAGCTCTTATCAATGCTACATTTTTTTTATTGTGCAAAAATATATTTTTCAAGAATTGCAAATCAGGAAACAATCACCAGTACATCTAGGAAATAGGCTAGGCTGTAGATCACCACTGTGGCATAATGTAAGCCACATTGAGCCTGCAAAGAGGTGGGAAAATGTGGGATACAAATGCAGCAAAAATAAATAAATAAATAAAATAAATTTTCTTCAAGGACAGAAGTCATTAAGGCCTCAACGCACAACACTTACCGTGCTTGCAACGTTTGCTTTAGACCAGTTGTAGCCTGTTTAAAGCAAACGTTATTTAGTGTCTCATGCACAAAGGGGTTCTGTGTGGCTTTAACCATTTGAAGTAGCAACTACCCATAACCCAATGCAAACATATAACAAGCTCATTAGTTTTAAAATGAGCATTCCATTCGATGCACAGAAAGGAGTGTCTACTTTTAACAAGCAAAATTTTCCAGCAGGTCTGGAGCTGTTGTTGTGTGAGGGCAACTTGGGACCTGATTCCATACCTACCCTTTCCCAAACAGCAGCAACAGCGTGAACAGGCTGCTCTCCATTGATTTCTGTCTGGTCCTGGGATCCATTTCTGCAAACCACTTCCCCAGTTTAATCTTGGGATGTTACAAGTCCTTCTTTTCAAACACTCCTTTGAAACTTGAGTCCTTTCTTTTCTTTGAAGCTTCTGGAAGAGGCAACGGTACCCTGGAAGCTAGAAACTGAGAGCACCGACTTCAAAACAGCATAAATTGGAACTAAGGAACCTGCATTCATGGGCAGGGTCCGATCCTGATATTCTGCAGACCCCAGGCAGGAGGGTCTGATCCTGAGTTCCTGGAAACAAAGATATGGATCCCTTAGGAATAGGCAGGATCAGGGACCAGCAAACTGTGCAGCACCGGGACAAAATGATTCCTGGGCGCAGAACATGGATGCTTCCCAAGTTCTATGCATGTGCTAGGCGCTTCCCCTACAGAATCACTTGCAGAGTTTCCATGCATCACATTTGCATGTGATTTCCTTTGGGCATCGGTAAGTTCAACAGCGGCTGTCGTATTTATAGGCAACTTTTGAGCATCAGAGCCTAAGGGGCACTTTTACTAAATTTTAGCATGTGCATACGCTAAAATGCCACATGGCCCATAGGTATAAAATAGGGCATGCTGCATTTAGTGTGTGTCAATTCTGTTAGCACATGTTAAGCTTTAGTAAAAGGGCTCCTAAATGAAGTGACAGATCAGGCTCAAAGCCCACGTAAGCCATCCTTTCATCTTCTCAAATATCTTCTCTCTTCTGTAATACTATATATTTGCTAATGTATTTCCACTACACGTGATGTATTGTAAGCCACATTGAGCCTGCAAAGAGGTGGGAAAATGTGGGATACAAATGCAATAAATAAATAAATAAGATTGTGTGAAAATTTCCAGTTATCTACTTTTACACTGCCTATGTATTTCAAATTGCTGCCCCAGTAAGTTTTAAGTATGCTTATCTTTGCTATTTTCCTATGCTCTCTGTACCTGGCTGCGATCTGTTATTTGCCACTATTAACTGCTCAACAATATAATTTAAAAACCATCAATATGCAACCTTATACTGTATCCCAAACAATTACATGCCGAGTCCATTTTTCTGCTTCACCAAAAATATAACTACTGTACAACTAAATTACTTTAAAATGTGGAAGCTGAAGCTTAAATTTATCAACTGCTATTGTCTTGTCCTTCCAGAGCTAGCCATTACACTTAAGTAGCAAAAGGTGATTCACCTGTTAATTCTGCCAGGGCTTGTTAGTGGCCCAGACCCAGAGAGTAGAAAGTCCAATCTCACTGCATTTTATAGCAAATCCTGCAACGTGCAGTTTTTGGAAGGACCACAGACTTAACTTGTAGCTAGAAGTTCCTGACACAACATGAACAAGGCTCAATATCAGTTAAGAGAATCAAACAGACAACTATAAAAACACTTAGGGAATATATTAGCAGTCCTGAACTGTGCAGTGTTGTGTTATGTTGTAGGATCTCACTGTATGTCTTACTTGTGAAATACTAAACTATAAATCTTTGAAATCAGGATAAATTAGTTAAGTTTAAAGCAGAACTAAACAGGAAATTCAGTAACACAACTACGAACTAAACCATGGACAAATGGTTTTGTAAAATGTAGTAATATTTTAACTTAAACAAATCAAACAACTGAGGAGGAAGGCTTTCTGATGGTACAGAGCAGTAAACTTTACAGACCAATGTAATGCAGAGGACAGGCAGATAATGCTTTTGGACCAGATTTCCTCCTACACCTGTGGGCTTCCAGTTCAAATCAGAAGCAGGACTAGGATCTTGGCACTGCTACTTAAGGGTGATTTCTCCTATTCATTCCCAACTTAATGTAGTCCAGTTGCAGCTTAGAATCTGAGTCAGTAAAAATGTACCGACTCCAGCTTCAAAATAAAAACTTACATTATAATATATAGAATTGTAAAATAATAGGTGTATGGTAAATGCAACTTTGTTCTGGATCTAAACTACCAGTACTTTAGATCCAGAACAAAAAATGTAAAGCCTTATATCAATAGGAGTTGGAGCCGGAGTTGGAATCAGACAATAGTAAAAGAGAGGCATCGAAGGTTTGGTGTACAGACTCCACTGCTCTGATTGCAGCAACAGTTGGCCAGAGGGCCGCGAACTAGAGCTCATTTTGGAACCTAGCAATTCTGAATCCTTAAACTCCTCTGAGCGTTATCTATTGTATGATGGCTAAGCTTCTCCTCCCCTCCTAATCTCCCTGGTCAACAAGCACTGCCACCCTTGTCTGAACTGAGAATCCAATCTTGTTCCTCTGAGCGGAAGTGCACAGAATGGTCATTTAGATACAGCCAAATCTTATAAACATGCTTTCCTGATTTATTAGGAGAAAACAATGAGACATTTTCAAAGCACTTAGACTTACAAAGTTCCATGGAGGGGCATAATCGAAAGGGGCACCCAAGTTTTCCTGAGGACATCCTTGCAGGACGTCCCAGCGAAGGGGCGGGGAAACCCGTATTATCAAAACAAGATGGACGGCCATCTTTTGTTCCGATAATACGGTTGCTGATGCCCAAATCGCGAAATTTAGGTTGACCTTAGAGATGGTCGTCTCCGATTTTCGGCGATAATGGAAACCGAGGACGCCCATCTCAGAAGCGACCAAATCCAAGCCATTTGGTCATGGGAGGAGCCAGCATTCGTAGTGCACTGGTCCCCCTCACATGCCAGGACACTAGCAGGGCACACTAGGGGGCACTGAAGTAGACTTCAGAAATTGCTCCCAGGTACATAGCTCCCTTTCCTTGGGGGCTGAGCCCCCCAACCCCCCCCCAAAAAAACCCACTCCCCACAACTGTACACCACTACCATAGCCCTAAGGGGTGAAGGGGGGGCACCTACATGTGGGCACAGTGGGTTTCTAGTGGGTTTTGAAGGGCTCACATTTACCACTGCAAGTGTAACAGGTAGGGGGGGATGGGCCTGGGTCCACCTGCCTGAAGTGCACTGCACCCACTAAAACTGCTCCACAGACCTGCATACTGCTATCAGGGAGCTGGGTATGACATTTGAGGCTGACATAGAGGCTGGCAAAAAATATTTAAAAAGGTTTTTTTAGGGTGGGAGGGGGTTAGCGACCACTGGAGGAGTAAGGGGAGGTCATTCCCAATTCCCTGTGGTGGTCATCTGGTCAGTTCGGGCATGTTTTTGAGGCTTGGTCGCAAGAAAATATGGGCCAAGTAAAGTCACCCAAGTGCTAGTCAGGGACTTCCTTCTTTTTTCCATTATCGGTCAAGGACACCCATGTGTTAGGCACGCCCCAGTCCCCGCCTTCGCTATGCTTCCGACACGCCCCCGTGAACTCTGGTCGTCCCCGCAACGAAAAGCAGTTGAGGACGCCCAAAATCAGCTTTTGATTATACCGATTTGGGCGACCCTGGGAGAAGGACATCCATCTCCCGATTTGTGTCGAAAGATGGGTGCCCTTCTCTTTCGAAAATAAGCCTGATAGTAAGCTACAAAACTTTGTAAGTCTAAGTGCTTTGAAAATGAACCCCATAGTGTACAACCAACCTGGAGAAATATTCAGAAATTGCTTCTGATCCCTTATAACGTGCTTCCGAAAGCACTGCAGGTAACAATTTTCTTAGACTTCCTCACCTATTTAATAAGGAAGGAGGTGATGAAGTAAAACCATGAGCAGGGGCTGGTGTTTTCATACCGTATGTTTCGTTACCAATTCTAACAAAAAATATAAAATCAATCAAAAAGATTCTTTTTATACCATGTATTAAAAAAACAAAACAAAACAACACTCCATACATCAGGCAACACATTAGATAGCAAACATGTATACAATGATGCCAACAGCTTGCAAAAAAAAAAAAAAGCATGCCTTTTAGGAGGGTTGGAAATCTGACAATGGACTATTATTTTCATTAAGTATAGAATTTCACAATCATATGTGGAATGCCAAAATTAAACATTAAAAAGCACAAAATGTCTATCATGCAGTAGTTTTCAAATGCACTGTCAAACCCAGCTTTGTGTTACTGAACAGTTCTAACCATGCATTAAAAAAAAAATGTACTCACATTTTAAAATTGGTGGCGTTCCCAACTGCAAAAACACCATCTACAAAACTATCTACACAGCAGGATTTAGCTACTAGAGTTCCAAATGGTGGAACGCGATACAAAAAAACATAAGAAGAATCACAAATCTCCTCTAATTCAGAAAAGCAATGAAAACCTACCTCTTCAAAAAATTCTACAGGTAATCACAAAGATATTGTCGCCTTACTTTCAAATCTACTTCAACAACTGAACACAAAAGCTACCACTATCTTTTCCTCTTCAAATCTATCTCTTCAAAAACTCTATGAATAACCACATGAACTAAAGATGTCCTCAACCACATTGTACAACACTACTGTAACTCCACCAAAATGTAAATTATAAGCCATTTTGAACCAAAATTTGTTTTTGGATAATAATGGGATACAAGAACGCATAAATACATAAAATAAATAAATTAAGGTTAGAGCATATTGGAAAGCTGTCCAATGTCATTTACAACATTGTTTGGACCGTCCTATTCTGTGGTCTCCAGTTCTTTTTCCGTTTCCGAAGAAGTCTCCAGGTCTCACTTGTCATCAATCACTCTTTGTGAGACAAGCTGTGTGTGCCGCTTAGCTGAATCTGGCAGCTCACTGGAAACCACCCAAAGTGCCTTCTTTGGTCAATTGGGTGACCAGGTTGTGGTATATCTGCGAAATGGAGCATTTGTTGGCAGTTTACAACCATATCTTGGCTAAATGGGAAAACATTTGGTCCCTATTTTTGCTTCATTGTTCTTCTTGATATTTATTCTCTAGATTCTTAGGGGAGATAGACAAGGGCTTTGGGAGGGAAACAACATTTCAGGGTCTTTTTGGGAATGCTGACGAACCCTGTTCTTTACCTCATTTTGTGTGTGTGTGTGTGTGTGTATATATGAGTGGGGTGGGGAGGATTGGGTTATGTGTGTGTGTGTGGGGGGGGGGGGGGTTCATTGTAAAACAAACACTTTATAATTAGAAGTTTTGCTTTTCTATTTCATTTGTTTAATCCAGACTGAGCGGTCATGGTTTGTGCTCTTATTGCTTGCTGGGCTTTTTCATGTTGCATACTATACACTCCTGTTTATTGTTGCTTGGATTTCATTAAAGACTTCTCGAAATTAAAAAAAAAAAAAAGTATACAAAAAGGGAGTTTAAAACTAAGCAAAAAAGCAAAGTTACTTACCTGTAGCAGGTGTTCTCCGAGAACAGAAGCCAATTAGTTTTAAATGTGGGTGACGTCACCCACGGAGCCGGTGCAGAAAACGCTGCCAATGTTGTTTACTTTAAGAGTTTGAGGCAGTGCTTCCACCGTACATATGCAGGTGTCTTCCCACCAGAGTCACGAGCACAGGACCAACAGTACTATCAAATAGCTAATAATAAATCCAACTCCTAGGGGAGGTGGGAGGATATATAAGACTAATTGGCCTGCTGTCCTCAGACAACATCTGCTACAGGTATGTAACTTGGCTTTCTCCAAGGACAAGCATGTCGTATGGTAATCCCTAGCTCCCAGGCTCACCGAAAGCAACAAGAGGACAATAGGGACTCGCAACGGCAAGACCAAAAAGTCAATTAACCTGAAACTATACACATACTGGTTGTGAGGATGCAGCCTGGAACAGAATAAAATGAGCCTAGGTCAAGTACTTCAGGGGACAGGAATCCAGTGGCTCGAAAGGAACTTTCATCAGCTGGGTAAGGATGATATTGAAGTCCCATGAACTGGCGGAGGTTTGACTGGGGGGCTTTGTTAAAAGTAAACCCTCTCACAAATCAAACAACTATTGGTTGTCCAGAGATGGGTTTACCCTCTGCATGACGATAAGCATTAATTGCACTGAGGTAAACACTTACAGAGTTTATGGTTTACTTAAAACTTTCTACACCGCCCATACTAACTGGTAGAACTGAGCGGTGTACAATATTAAGACAATATTAAGTCTCGGAGAGGTGTAAAAGGTATTCAAGCAGGTTCTGTGTAGGACAAGAAAAACAAACAGCAAACCTCCTCCAGTTGAAAGTATAATACCACTTAGTAGAATCTTTTCTGGAAGCTAGCAAATCCTTGGAGACACCCTCCAGGAGACTCAAGCAAGAAAATTCTATGCCCTTAACATCCAGGCAGTGAGAGCCAGAGACTGGAGGTTAAGATGCAGAATAGATCCACTGTTCTGCATTATGAGGGTCAGAAAACAGTCTAAATTGCAATGGTTCTTTGAAGCATAATTCCAGAAAAAAGCAGGAGCCATATATGTCTGGGCCAATACAGGTTGATCAGGATCATGGTTCCCAGGTCTTGCTTGAGTTTCAGTAAAGTCTCCCCCACTAGAGGTATGGGAGGAATATGCATACAGACGACCTGTCCCCCAGTAAAGGAGAAAGGTATCCAACGCTAGTCTGTCACGCGATCTGAGCCTGGAACAGTACTGAGGGACCTTATGATTGTAATGAGTGGCAAAGACGTCCACTGAGGGAGTGCCCCACTCTTGAAAAATCTCATGGGCAATGCCTATGCTGAGAGACCACTCGTGAGGTTATATTACCCTGTTCAGTCAGTCGGCCAGGCTGTTGCACTTCCCTGCCAGTTGCGCTGCTCTGAGGACTATACTATGCTGGAAAGTTCAGTTTCACATCCTTATGGCCTCCTGACACAGAGGGTATGATCCTGTACCCCCTGCTTATTGACATAATACATTGAAACCTGAAAGTACTCATTCAATAGACAATTTGTTTGAGCAGCTGATCTCTGAAAGCCTTCAGAGCATTCCAAATAGCCCAGAGCTCCAGAAAGTTGATCTGCAGCTGCCTCTCCTGGGCTGACCAAGGATCTCGAGTGTGAAATCTGTCTAAATGAGCTCTCCACCCTAGGTTGGATACATCCACTGTCATACACTTTCTGGGGTGTTAGAATTTGGATTGGTAGTCCCAAGGTCAAATTGGACTGAACTGTCCACCAGAGCAGGGATCAAGCCAACTTTGGGGCAATTTGGATGATATCCGCTACATTCCCTTTGGCTCAAGGCCACTGGGAAGCTAGGGTCCACTGAGCAGATCTCACATGGAGATATGCCATGGGGACGATATGCACTGTGGAAACCATGTGGTCTAACAACCTCAGTATCTGCCGAGCCGTGACCTGCTGGCTGCCATGCCGGAGGGAGAACAGCTCACGCTTGAACCGTGTCTAGCAGGGCTCCTATGAATTCCAATTGCTGAACTTGTGGTAGATGGACATGGGGTAGTTGATAATGAACCCTAGTAGCTCCAGGACCTGAATAATCCCCCACATGAACTCCTGAGCACCCTCCTTTGATGTGCTCTTCACCAACCAATCGTCTAGGTAGGGAAACAAAGAATGCAGTCTTTGTAGCAATACTGTGACTATCACTAGACACTTTGTAAATACCCTGGGACATGACATGAGGCCAAATGGCAGAACGAAGTACTGGAAGTGCTGTATCCCCAACCAAAATCAAAGATACTTCCTGTGACTTGGAAGTATCAGGATACCAGTATAGGCAACATCGAAACCACGTGCATCCTTAGTGTCGGATCCGATGCACAAGTCCCGGGCCCTGCACAGTGGCTTCTTCAACAAGGCCTACAATGAACACCTATAATCACTCTAAGGCACCTCACCAACCCGCTCAATTATGAAAGGTCACCTTATACAACTATCCTTATCACTACCTTCCTTCTCCCTCTTCCCGTCCTTGATCGTCACACATTACTAACTGTATCTGATATATTGTTACGATAATGTCAACAAATCTATGTAAGCCACATTGAGCCTGCAAATAGGTGGGGGAATGTGGGATACAAATGCAATAAATAAATAATAAATAAAATGTGTGTCCACTCCCAGTGTCCAAGATGGGTCTAGTAGCCATTGGAACCGATGCTTCCCTCGCAGGTGCAGATGCCGAGGCCAATACTGAAATCGGCAATTCGGACCTGGCTCTAAAATCTTCTCTTTTTGAGCATCTCTGGATTTCTAGGTTCTTTTCTGCAAACAAAACACAGTTTAGAGAATTATAGTTTGGCCGCAAACAGTGGATACACCACCAGGAATGGGTGCCAGCCCCAGAGATGGTCCTACTGCATGAGGCACAGCACAAACCACTGGGAACTTTAGATGACATGGAAGGAAACATGACTGAAGCTAAGTCAAATAACTCGGTGATTTGGGGGGGGGGGGGGGGGGAGGGGGAAGAGGTAAGCTCACCTGAAGAAAATCTTGATGTTACCCAGCCGGTGCTCAGGCCTAAGTAAGCCTCCAGAGACAAAAAAATAAAACTTAAAAATAGGGGGAAAAAAGCTCTTAAGAAAGGGTATAGGAAAGGTATACTTAGTACAAAAAGAAAATTATGAGGAACAAAGCAAAAATCCTCAAGCTGAAAGGCACCAGATGAGAAAAAAAAAATAAAGCGTTGAAGAGAACCTCAGACAAACGTAACCTCTCTTCACCACGGATGAAGAATGACTGTTGGTCCCATGCTTGCGACTTGGGTGGGAAGGCATTCACACATGCACGCTGGGAGCACTGTCTCAAACTAAGTGAAACTACACTATGCAGCATTTTCCGCAGCAGGCTCCATGGATGACGTCACCCACACGTAAGACTATTATGGCCTGCTTGTTCTCGAAGAAGTATTTAATAACCATGACAACAATTATCCCATCTAGTTTGCCCAGTTATTCCAGTCTCCATTGCTAAGTTCAGATCAGCTGCCAACTACAGAAACCTGATCTACCCTGCATCACTCCTTATCTAAAACCATTTTTTTCTTCTCTTCTTCTTCTTGAAGCGTACCACGTTCTCAATAGAATCCAAGCAATAAGCAGCAACCTCACTCCTCCATATTTTGACGCCAAGACATGTAATTATGCAAATGGCTGCCAACACTAGCAAGGCTGTTTGCTCAAATATCTAGTCACTTAAGTCCCATGATTTTCCATAAGAGTACCAAACTAATATTGACCCAGTTGGTTTTGGATGCATTTAAGGCTATCAATATCAAGTCAGCTACCCTGTGGCATGCTCCCTTTAGCCAAGTTCATAGCTGCCCCCCCCCCCCCCCCACCTCTTCATCTCCAAGTAGAAGATTCCCTTAGATTAACTTTGCTCTTATTTCTATGACTACTACATAAAAGAAAATTATCATTTCACTAGATCTTTTCTTACCTGATTTTTACTAGGAACCTTTTCCTCCTCTCTCCAGAGATGAACATTCTACAGTGAACATATCTTAAATGTGACATAAAATGTATTAACTGAAATCTCCTAGATGAGTGGTTCTCAACCAGTGTGTCAGGACACACTGTGGGTTCCCAAGAGGTAGGAGGTGTGTCACAAAAAATGTTGGTATAGACAGCATGTCCGTGCTTTTCTTAACCATCTGTGCCTGCAAACTAGGGAGCCAGAGATCCTAAGTCAGGTTCTTGAAATCCCCATAACTGGTACTTATATCTGCTTCCCTACTACTCCCAATGATAAATATTGCCACCATCTCCAACTGGAAATGTATGTCTGCTGTTCATCAGTTCTGTTTGCTACATAGTTTCTGAGTAGCATATTTGCAGGGTTTTGTTTTGCTTCCCAGTACCTGACAGTGGACAGATTTTTTATCGCTGTAGAACTTGAATATATATTTGTTTTGCACAACAAGTGAGAAATCTGGAACTGATGTGTGGCACACTTTTTTTCTGATAAGGAACTAAATGGTAAGCAAATTCACACTAAGCTTACTGTCAACAATTACATATTCAGGAGTTTATTTATTTTTTTGTTTGGCTATGAATTTTAGTATTCAGTGTCACATACAGCAACATTTCTGTTGTGATACTACTTAACAGACAAACAGGTTGAGTACCATTGCCATAGACTGATTATTTTAACCAGCTTCATTAAATATATCAAATATTTAAAGACACAAATTAACAATTATTTTATTTATTTTTGTTACATTTGTACCCTGCGCTTTCCACTCATAGCAGGTTCAATGCGGCTTACATATTATATACAGGTACTTATTTGTACCTGGGGCAATGGAGGGTTAAGGAAAGTACCCATCCTGAGGGGGGAAAAGTTTTAAAATTAATTAGCTTAGTAAAAGGAACACCTCTTTTGGCTGTCTCCCTCTCTCTATTTTAAGTAAATATTTCTGAAGACCAGAATAGTATACCGTTTTTGGTGCAAGTCACACACAAGTTCTTGGAGATCTCCACTAGTTTACAGAAGTAAGTGAAATACATATACTGTTAAAAAAGAAAAAGCCTGAGAAAACAAGAACTTCATCTGAGATTTCAGGGGTACAGCTAGCTATTGCACACACACCCTGAGACAAATACAGATCTACCACTAGAAGGTGCTAAAAAATACTGAACAGTGTTGCCATCAAAAAAGAACCACTGCTAAAGGTATCTGGCAGTTAATAAAACATGGATATGTCCAGTATAATCCTCAAGAAAGAAGCAGAAATCCATATGGAACAAAGTTACCTACATAAAATGGGAGGTAACTTAGCAAGTTAAAAATGTATACCGCACGTTTTTAATGGTACTCATTCAAATAGCGAAACACTGAGTTAACAATGTGAGGCATTTTTAAAGATTCAAACATGAAGGACTGAGTGCTTTTAAAGTTTCTTGGCACACAATATACATTTTGCGTGGAGACCACAATGGCTTAAAGAAAATTACTTTTCCCCAAAGTAAAAAAAATTACTAATGTACTTCATTTAATGCTGAGGTGGTTCTAATCCCTCTCTTGATTTAAAAAATGTGCTTTACCCCGCATTTCACAAACAAAATTTATAGCATTGGCCCATTCTCCAAGCAAAAGCATCTTGCAACAACCCAAGTAACTTAATGCCTCTGAAATTAACAGGTCACTCCAGTACAAATGAGAAATATTCATAAATCATATTCTGAGGTAAACCAAACAGCAAGCAATACCAATTCAAATGAATTCTGATCATTTTGCTGACAACTGGTACTATTTACAGATCAATATTAGACTTTGTATAGCAAACTCTCAAAACCTACACTAATAATTTCAAGTTTCTTTATCCATCTGAATTTGCATCCCAGGCACAAAATTCCCTTTTAGTATTTGCATGGCTATACACACTTACAGTTGTAACCACCACAGTTCCTGTAAGAAAGGTAACAGAACTGCTGTATTAGTTACAAACATGTAAACACACCTGCAGCACTATCTATATATAATTTACAATGATAAATCAGTAAATCAGCCCTTCAAGCTGTTCCTTGTTTTTTGTTTCAGAATGTAATCAATAGAAATCAAACAAAAGAAAACATGGAAAAGAAAATAAGATGATACCTTTTTTATTGGAATTAGGCTTAGTATGTCAGTGTATTAAGTTATGTCCAATAAAAAAAGGTATCATCTTATTTTCTTGTCCATGTTTTATTTTGTTTGATTTCTGTTGATTACCTTTAAAAGTGGACTAACACACCACTTATTTCAGAATGGAACAGTTCTCATTGTTGAAAAGAATGTTCTTTTTTAATTGCCCACATATTTATTTTGCATTAGCAAACAAAGAATGTATTAAATGCTATGTCAAACATTTGTTCCAATTACTTCATATCCAACAAATTTTATTTTTCAAAAAATATTTGATATACAACCATTTCCACATTCACATGATTTCTAATCGGTCAGACTTGACTCATTTCATGCCCAGGAACTAGCTCAGAATCCTACGTATTCAAACGTAACCATTCCAGCACAGACTAGTTCCATACACTGTCTACATAACACACCCGTGTAAAACAGATGCATTAAATCTAACAAAAACAATCTTCAGTTTCCAACTAAAAACGAGTAGTCCTGCAGGCATCTGCAACAGCATTCACAGTTAAAATACTGAAATGCATCCTCCTTTCGTTGATCTTCTAATATTACCGCTACCAGTGTCAAGCAAGCACAAATTGATCAGTGTTAGCTTATTTGCCGATGATATCAGGACAAGGTTAAAAACGTAACCTTACGAATTAAGCATGAGAGCAATGTTATCTGTATGTGCTTCCTTCCTTACCTGCTAAGTCTTTTCATCCCTTTATCCGAATCTTCAGGATAATGGTCTTTTGTCGCCTTTCCCCCCAGTCTGAGGTTCTCTTTCAGGCGGCAGTCCTTGACCAGCGGAGTTGCAAAGCTGTCATGCTCCCCGGTGAAAGAATCGTTTCTTTTTCTCATTACTGTTTTAAAATGAAAAGAACAGAAACAAAGAAATAGCAGTCTCCGCTAGGTGTCTTTGTCCTTTCGTGCGCGTTTTTTATACGGTAACTTTACTATGAAACCTAAAAAGCTAATCAACCCTCAGAGCTCGAAAATTGTCGATTGCTGCTGATTTCCCTTTTCACAAATGAGATTCACCAGTAAAATTGTTTGCAGGGCTAAAGCTGCAGAGCAGCTTACGAGCCCGCCTACTGCCCTTTGAACCCTCTACGAAGCCCACCAATCAGAGAAAAGGAGACACACACTTAGAGACATTTTTGTTAGTGGCAAAAGGAGTTGATCTCTACGGAAACACTAACATACTAAACCTAAGAACGCCAGGAAATACAACCGCGGACGAGCAGCTTATTAAGGAATGGGATAAAAGCATGACGGTGGCCACTTTTAAAAGGTATTGCATAGAAACAAACAAACAAAAAAAAAGATGCCTTTATTTTACTGGACTAATTTAGTACACATTTTTAAACTAGTTTTCAAAGGCAAAGAGTTAACGGGTGGATCTTTCCACTTTCACTCCCCACCCCCATAAATATATAGAATGGGAAAATTATGTTTCTTACCTGTTATTTTTCTTTCCTTAATAGTCTTACTACACCAGTCCAACTGAACCACCCTTTATGGTATCAGGCAGCCTGAAATGTTCAGTATTTCAAATAGTCAAGCAGTGGTGCACATATGTCAGGCTACAGCGGACTGTAGTGAAAAGATATAACTCATCATTCAGTGTTCAACATTACCATGACTGACACTTGCACTCTGCTGATATACAGATATTTCAGGAGATGCGGATACGTATGATAACATGACAAAAAAAAACAGAACGAGTTCTCCCTAAGTAGAAATACAAGGGAAAATCAGACGGGGAGGGGATTCCAGGACTGGTTTGGTAAGACTGAATGAAAGAAAAGTAACAGGTAAGAAACATAATTTTCCCTTCCTTTTCGTCTATACCAGAAGAGTCCAGGACAAATGCAATGTAGCAAAGCAGCTTCCTCAATAGGGTGGGAATACAGTCACAGAAAAAGAGAAAAAAGGAAGGGGCAAAACTTCGCCTATAAGGCAACCAAAATGAGGGCAAAAAAAATGAGACAAACATGAAAAAAATTTAACAGGGAACTAAGGCCAGTCCCCAACCAGAGGCACTATACTGCACAACAATACCACACCATACCCCAAATGGAAGATGAATCAGGAAGTACAAACAGATAGTGAGCCTCAGTCCTCCGACAAAAAATGAGGTTTCTCAACCCAGCAAAGACCCCAGGCCCTCTGGAAGGTACAGAGGTCTACCTTGCAGGAGACAGAGAAGGAGTCCTACTGCCCTGTATAGAGATATCAGATGGAGACAGGGCCAAATGCCGAAAGGTAAAGAAGGATGGAGGCACCTCATCAGCCACAAAAATGGAGGTGTGTTCCATATGCAGCAGAAGAGGTACATGCCAAGAAGAAGCTGTGCTCTAAGACAGTAAGCCCACCATGCAGAGTAGACATAGCCTACATGCATGCAAAAATGGTATACGCTGCACCTTCAGAGATGGAAATGTGGACCATAATCAGATAGAAAGCTGCATTAAACATAGAGATGGAGAATAGCACCACCTGCACAAAGTTCCTGTACTCAGTCTGAAAGAGGCATGGACTGCTCCCAATCCCCAGATATGAAGCAAAAGTCTATATTTTGAACTGGAAGCATGCCCTACCTACAGCATACAGAGATGAAGGTATGCTGAACCTGCCGAGATGGTGCTGTGCTCTACATCCAGCAGCGGAGCTGCAATCTACATCCAAGTTTATTTAAGACTTGCTATACCACACATTAAAACAAAATATCTGAGCAGTGTACAATTTAAAAACAACAAGAGAAATACAGAAAAAAGTTAAGCGGTAAAAGAAAAGGAAGAAAATATGAGGGAAACTCCATTATAAAATAGGAAAGTACAATATAGGAAGAACAATAAAATGGTATGTCTGCTATATCTCACAGCTAACCCTAGAAAAACCAAGGTATCATTTAAATGCATCAAACAGAAATTTTTTAAATCAGTTTTTAAATAAGTCAAAGAATTTTGTAGGCGCAGCTGTGGAGGTAAGGCATTCCAGAAGGAAGGACTTACAACAGAGAAAATGAAATCCCAGGTAGAATTTGCCTAAAGGATGGAAAAATAAGGAGGTTTCGCTGTAAAGAATTCGAGGTGGACTATAGGGTATCAAAAACCAAAAGAGAAAAGATAGTAAGCCTGTGGACTGGATTTTAAATACCAGAGTAAGAATTTTGTAAGTAATCCTGTATGAAAGAGGCAGCCAATGTGCAGCTTTCAATAATGGGGTAATGTGATCAAATTTCACAGAACCGGTAATTACTTTAATGGCAGTATTTTGGATTAATTGTAAGTGATACAAATCTTTCTGTCTAAGGCCTTTAGAAACATGACAGCAGATAAAGGCCATATGACCCATCCAGTCTGTCCATCCTCTGTAACCCCTAATTCTTCCTGTTCCTAAGCGATCCCACATGCTTATTCAGTGCCTTTTTAAATTCTGGAACAGCCCTCTACTCTAGAGAGATGAACGGGGTTTGCGGGAACCCGCGGGGACGGAAGCAGTTCTGTGGGGTTCCCGCGGGGACGGAAGCAGTCCCTGTGGGGTTCCCGCGGGGACGGAAGCAGTCCCTGTGGGGTTCCCGCGGGGACGGAAGCAGTCCCTGTGGGGTTCCCGTGGAAGTGTAAGCTACACCTGCACCAGCCTCTCATCTACCGAGTACCAAGTTCTTTTAGTGCTGTCTCCTCCTCCTCTTTGCTTTAACAGCACAAATGTGGAAAGTCTTCCATTAAGGAGGTGGTAGAGACACAAATGATGATGGAATGAACACAGAGGATCTCTAATTAGAAAATGGAAGTTATAAAAAACCTAACCTTAAATGGCTACATGTGGTGGATGTGTGAAGTAATACTTAGATGGCGACTCTGGCTGTGATTAACTAGGGCCAATACTGGGCAGACTTGTATGGTCTGTGTCTAATATATGGAAGTTTGGTTTAGGATGGGCTGGAAAGGGCTTAGACAGCAACTTCAGTGGCTGGAACATAAGGACAGTTCTGGACAGATTTTTATGATCTGTGTCCCACAAATGAGAAGACGCATAGACTGGAGTGGGCTTAAACGACAACTACAGCAGTTGGAACATAAGGATAAGGCCAGATAGACTTCTAAGGTCTATGTTCCAGAAACACAAAAGAAAGACCATAATCTAGTATATAATATCACACTCGTTGATTTAATCATGAATTGATAATGAGTGTGACTATTGGGCAGACTGGATGGACCATTCAGGTCTTTATTTGCTGTCACTTACTACGCTACAATTAATCCTCTTTGCTCCCATGCTGATGAGCAGACCTCAGCTCTGACACAGGCATGAGCATCAGATGTCACCTGACCTACTGGCGCGTGCATGTGGTGCCCTTTCAGCACACAGTGCCAGTAAATCGGAGACAAATCTTACATGTGCACACCAGAGTGTTCCAAGTTTCAGTTTCCATTCCTTCCTTGCCTATAGTGCTGTGGCTCAAATCCAGAGAGAGACTGAAGGAGCTGACTGGAATTTTCTTTTATGTACCATTAAATTCTTACAGTGATGGGTGGGGATGGGTTAAATTCTTGCGGGACGGGTGGGGATGGTTGGGGTGGGTTATATTTTTGCGGGGATGGATGGTGATGGGTAAGATTCCAGTGGGGACGGGTAAGATTCCAGCAGGGACGGGCGGGGATGGGTAAGATTTCTGTCCCCGTGCAACTCTCTACTCTACTCCACCACCTCCACCGGGAGGCCATTCCACGTCTCCACCACCCTTTCTGTGAAATACTTTCTTAGGTTACTCCTAAGCCTATTCCCTCTTAACTTTGTCATATGCCCCCTCATTCCAGAGCTCTCCTTCATTTGAAAAAGGCTCGCTTCCTGTACATAAATGCCCTTGAGATATTTAAATGTTTCTATCATGTTTCCTCTCTCCCAGCATATACATGTTGAGGTTCATAAGCCTGTCCCTATAATTTTTGCATTCAAGACCGCTTACTAATTTCGTAGCCGCCCTCTGGACCGACTCTATCCTGTTTATATCTTTCCGTAGGTGCGGTCTCCAGAACTGCACGCAGTACTCCAAATGAGGCTTCACCAGAGACTTATACAACGGCACTATCACCTCCTTTTTCCTGCTGGTCATGCTTCTCTTTATGCACCCAAGCATCCTTCTGGCTTTGGCCATCGCTTTTTCTACCTGTTTGAAAGCTTTAAGGTCGTCAGACACAATCACTCCCAAGTCCCGCTCTTCCTTCACACACTAAAGCACTACACCCCCTATACTGTACCGTTCCCTCGGATTTTTGCGACCCAAGTTCATGACCTTCATTTTTTGGGATTAAACCTTAGTTGCCAAATATCAGTCCCTTTCTCTAGCTTCGCTAGGTCCTTCCTCATGTCATTCACACCCTCCAGGGTGTTCATCCTGTGGCAGAGTTTATTATCATCCGCATAGAGACAAACCTTACCAGACAGCCCTTCCGCAATATCTCTCACAAAGACATTAAAAAGAGCTGGCCCTAGGACCAATCCCTGCGGTACTCCACTGACGACCTCCTTTTCTTCAGAGCAAACTCCATTTACCACCACCCTCTGTCTCCTATCATTCAACCAATGTTTTACCCAATCAGTTATTCTAGGTCCCACACCGAGGGCACTCAATTTATTTATCAGTTGCCTGTGCGAAACCATGTCAAAGGCTTTGCTGAAATCCAAGTATACCACATCAAGCACCCCTCCCACATCCAACTGTTTGGTCACCCAGTCGAAGAAGACAGATTCGTCTGACATGACCTACCACTAATGAAGCCATGCTGCCTCGGGTCTCGCATTCCATGTAGTTCAAGAAATGTCACAATCCTCCTTTTTAGAAGCGTTTCCATTAGCTTACTCACCACTGAGGTCAGACTGACAGGTCTGTAATTCCCAACCTCTTCCTTATTTCCACTCTTGTGCAAAGGAACCACATCCGCCCTTCTCCAGTCCATCGGGACCACTCCAGTTTCTAAGGAAGCATTGAAGAGATCCATCAGCGGAGCCGACAGAACTTCTCCGAGTTCCTTAAGCACCCTCGGGTGTATCCCATCAGACCCCATCGCTCTGTGTACTTTTAGTTTGGCAAGCTCCACATGAACATAGTCCTCTGTAAACAGGTACAAGGAATTACAATAATCTAGCTGGTTAACAGCCTCTAGAAGCCCCCTGGGAAACAATGATCATAACATGATCAAGTTTGAGCTACTATCTGGGATGAATCCACAAAGGAAATCTACTGTAGCTGTATTTAATTCTCAAAAGGGTGACTATAGTAAAATGAGGAAAATGGTTAAAAAGAAGCTAAAAGGATCAGCTGCAAAGGTTAGGACACTAAATCAGGCTTGGACATTATTCAAAAATACTATCTTGGAAGCCCAGACTTTGCAAAGGTGGAAAGAAGAGAAAACGACAACCAGCTTGGTTAAAAGGTGATTTACAGCCAAAAGAATGTCCTTCAAAAATAGAAAAAGGACCCAAATGAAGAAAATAAGAAGAAACATAAGCACTGGTAAATCAGATGAAAAGCATTAATAAAGTAGGCTAAAGGAGAATATGAAGAAACATAAGCACTGGTAAGTCAGATGAAAAGCATTAATAAAGTAGGCTAAAGGAGAATATGAAGAGAAATTTGCTGCAGAGGCTAAAACTCATAACAACAACATTTTCAGGTACATCAGAAGCAGAAAGGGACGCCTGCGAGGGAATCCATGGGACCGTTAGATCATGAAGGAGCAAAAGCGGCGCTGAGGGAGGAGAAGGCCATAGCGGAGAAACTGAATAAATTCTTTGCTTCGGGCTTTACAGAAGATGTAAGAGATCTGCCTTTACTGGAAATGGTTTTCAAGGGTGATAATGCAGAGGAACTGAAAGAAACCTTGGTGAACCTGGAAGATGTACTGAGCCAAATCGACAAATTAAAGAGTAGTAAATCACCTGGACTGGATGGCAAACATCCAAGGGTACTCAAAGAACTCAAGCATGAAATTGCTGATCTATTATTAGCAATATGTAACCTGTCGTTAAAATCGTCCATAGTACCTGAAGATTGGAGGGTGGCTAATGTGATGCTGATTTTTTAAAAGGGTTCCAGGGGTGATCAGGGAAATTACAGACCGGTAAGCCTGACTTCACTGCTGGGCAAAATAGTGTAAACTATTATAAAGAATAAAATTAGGGAACACATAGACAAACATGGTTTAATGGGAAAGAGTCAGCATGGGTTCAGCCAAGGGAAGTCTTGCCTCACCAATTTGCTTCATTTCTTTGAAGGCGTGAATAAACGTGGATAAAGGTGAGCCAGTTGATGTAGTGTATCTAGATTTTCAGAAAGCTTTTGATAAAGTTCCTCATGAGAGACTCCTGAGAAAATTAAAGCGTCATGGCATATGAGCCAATGTCATTCTGTGGATTAGGAATTGGTTATTGGACAGAAAACAGAGGGTAGGGTTAAATGATCATTTCTCTCAATGGAGCAGCGTGAACAATAGTGTCGCAGGGATCAGTACTGGGACTGGTGCTATTTAGCATGTTTATAAATGATATGGAAATCGGAACGATGAGTGAGGTAATTAAATTTACAGATGATACAAAACTATTCAAGGTTGTTAAAACACAAGATGGTGAAATATTGCAGGAAGACCTTAGGAAATTGGAAGAGTGGGCATCCAAATGGCAGATAAAATTTAACGTGGACAAAAGCATGGTGATGCATATTGTAAAGAATAATCTGAATCATAGATACCGGATGCTAGGGTCCACCTTGGGGGTCAGCACCCAAGAAAAAGATCTAGGTGTCATTGTAGATAACATGCTGAAATCTGCTCAATGTGTGGCAGTGGCCAGAAAACAAACAGGATGCTAGGAATTATTAGGAAAGGGATGGGGAATAAGACCAAAAATACTATAATGCCTCTATCGCTCCATGGTGCGAACACACCTCGAGTACTGCATTCAGTTCTGGTAGCCATATCTCAAAAAAGAATTTAGCAGAATTAGAAAATGTTCAAAGCAGTGCAATCAAAATGATAAAGGGGATGGAACTCATCTCATATGAGGAAAGGCTAAAGCAGTTATGGCTCTTCAGCTTGGAAAAGAGACGTATGAGGGGAGATATGATTGAGGTCTACAAAATCCTGAGTGATGAAGAATGAGTAGAAGTAAATCAAATTTTTACTCGTTCCAAAAGTACAAAGACTAGGGGACACTCAAGGAAGTTACATGGAAATACTTTTGAAGCAAATAGGAGGAAATATTTTTTCACTCAACGAATAGTTAAGCTCTGGAACTCTTTGCCAGGAGGATGTAATAACAGTGGTTAGTGTATCTGGGTTTAATAAAGGTTTGGACAAGTTCCTGGAGTTAAAGTCCATAGTCTGCTATTCAGACAGACATGGGGAAGCAACTGCTTGCCCTGGGATTTGTAGCATGGAATGTTGCCAAGATCTGGGTTTCTGCCAGGTACTTATGACCTGGCTTGGCCACTACTGGAAACAGGATACTGGGCTAGATGGACCTTTGGTCTGCCCCAGTATGGCTGCTCTTATGTTAAGCACAAGAGAATGTACAAGGATAGTTAAAGCTGATTGTTGAAGCAAAAGTCTGATAGATCTGGTCATATGCAGACTGAAAAAAACAACATTGCACAAAGGAAGCGGCTAGGAAAGCAAATAGAATGTTGAGTATTATTAGGAAAGGTATGGAAAACAGGTGTGAGGATGTTATAATGCCGTTGTATTACTCCATGGTGCGACCGCACCTTGAGTATTGTGTTCAATTCTGGTCGCCGCATCTCAAGAAAGATATAATGGAATTGGAAAAGGTGCAGCGAAGGGCGACTAAAATGATAGCGGGGATGGGACGACTTCCCTATGAAGAAAGACTAAGGAGGCTAGGGCTTTTCAGCTTTGAGAAGAGACGGCTGAGGGGAGACATGATAGAGGTATATAAAATAATGAGTGGAGTGGAACAGGTGGATGTGAAGCGTCTGTTCACGCTTTCCAAAAATACTAGGACTAGGGGGCATGCGATGAAACTACAGTGTAGTAAATTTAAAACAAATCGGAGAAAATTTTCTTCACCCAACGCATAATTAAACTCTGGAATTCGTTGCCGGAGAACGTGGTGAAGGCGGTTAGCTTGGCATAGTTTAAAAAGGTATTAGACAGTTTCCTAAAGGACAAGTCCATAAACCACTACTAAATGGACTTGGGAAAAATCCACAATTCCAGGAATAACATGTATAGAATGTTTGTACGTTTGGGAAGCTTGCCAGGTGCCCTCGGCCTGGATTGGCCGCTGTCGTGGACAGGATGTTGGGCTCGATGGACCCTTGGTCTTTTCCCAGTGTAGCATTACTTATGTACTTATGAAGTAATCTGAGGTCTAAAGCTAAGAGTAGTGTCTAAGATAATGCCTAGAATCTTTAAAGATGGTACCAAAGGCACTTGGTGGCCACAAAGCAAAACTGGTGACAATAAAGATGTATTTCTATTATTAAATCAAGAGAACTAGTGTGCACTGAACTAGAAACAGCACTCAGTTGGACTATACCTGCAGAGATAGGCTGCACTCTACATACAGCAATGGAGCTGTGCTCCAAGGCCAGAGATGGAGCTGTACTGTACCTTCAGAGAATGAGCTGTGCTCTACATCCAGAGAAGAAGCGTGCTCTATGTTCAGAGACAGAGCTGTGTTCCACATCAGAAATGAATCGGCATTGTACATCCAGTGAGGAAGCTGTGTTCTACTGTCAGAAATGTAGTTGCGCTCTACAATGGAGCTAGAGCTGTGCCCCATTCACAAACCCAAAGCAGCTCCCATTAGTCAAAGATGCAGCTCTGCCGTAATTCAATGAACGATCCGTGGTGCCTATGGCAGAGAAGATCTCCACATCTAGAAATGGTGAAGTGTTGCCTTGTACAAAGAAAGCTGTATCCTAAATGCAGGTCATGGCTCAACACCGAAGCACAGATGGAACTGCAGAAATATACAGAGCTGGTGAACTGTTATATCAGTCACCGGTACTGAAACTGGGCTCAACCTGAAGGACTGCTGTATGGATGTAGTAAACAAAACTACAGAGGCTAACCTAAACAGCCCATAGCCCCATTAGACTAGGTGGCTACCAACTGCCCTGGGCTGCCAAAAGGTGTCCCTAAAAGAGATGCCCCAGGGCACTGGGGACCTGTCCCTAAGGAAATCTGAGTGAAAGAGGTACCATTACCTTGAGGGGCTCAATAAAGGCCGCTTCTATCGAGAAGGACCTGCACTCTGTCCTGATGAAGAGACCAGAAAACCATTCCCTACTATCACAGGGAAAGCCACAGAGAATCAAAGAGGGCTGGAGTCCTTGAGCCGCCAGAAATGGGAAGGCCATCCTAGTGCTGCAAACAAGAGCACTGCCAGAGTGCTGTCAGCACACAGCAGGGAAGGAGCTGCCTGAGCATAGCCAAGAGGGGTGCTGTCAGAGGAAAGCACCCTTGGCTGCAGCCAGAGCCTAGCGCAGAAGCAAAGCAAACGAAGGCAGCAAACCAAATTTTGGATCAGGCAGCCACATCAGCGCAAGGAAAACAGAAGCCATCACTGCATCAAAGCTTTCAAGAGACATCTGCTTGGCTCCAAACAAAGTGAACACGAAAGTCTCCGTGGGACCATGGAGCAAGTGCTTCTGTGCCTGAAACCCAACTGGGACACCTATTAACTCAGGTGGCTAGCACAACTCATGAGACCAGTCCCATTGGTGCACAAATTGGAGCACCACCAGTGCAGAAAAACTGTCAGTGAAAAGAATAGCCCCCCAAAAAGCTCTGCAGCTTGATGAAGCCTTAAGCTAATGGGAACTGCGCCTCACAGCCTAGAGGGCTGGAGTGAACAACCTATAAGCATCCAAGAGAGCAGAAGCACTAGATGGAGCTCCCTTTTTTTTTTTTACACAATGTCCAGTGCAGGCAATGGCTTTGCTTACCATAGGTATCTGACAGGACAAATGGGACTTTCGCTTGCACAGAAGGAAATTGCCTTCACCTCAGCATAATTTTTGGAGCCTGAAATTCTGCCAGACAGCAGAACATGCAAACTACCAGAGAATGCGTGGGAACATGGAATCCAAGCAATCCCGCTGAACATCTGAGCCAGGGAAAAGAGCTCTTCGGTACCGGTCTACATGGCATAGCATAAAGTAACAAACTAGAGAACATAGTACCTAGAATAAGGCAGGACCACAACCAAATAAACGTATACTTTCAGCATGGAGTAAAACAATGGTTGCCACACATGGGCACAGATGTTGGTGGAAAAACGCAATAGCACGGCTAAGGAAGGAATTATCCTCTGGAGAAAAATGTACATAAACACCCCCCCCCCCCCCCCCCCCCCCCCGGCAAATGGAGAACCCTACCAGTACTCGACAGTAGAAAGGCAGACAGGACAGGAGCCTGAAATAGGGTGCGGAAATGAAGGCAAACCCAGTAATAAACAGAGTTCAGTTACCTCAGCAATAGAAACTGAAGAAGGCACAACAAATTATACTTGTGGTTGTGAAGATCAAATAACAGGAGAAAACTTATCCTCCACTCACTCCGTATAGTCACCTCACAAGAACAGAGCACAGCTGGAGTGGGGGGGGGGGGGGGGGGCATCACCAATTGTTGCCCAGGCTAGGAATGAGGGATCCAGAGTGTCATCCAAGTTCAGACTGTTTCCAAACCGAGCAAAATCAGCCAACCCCCTCCTGCTCGACCAACAGCCGGGAAGAACCAGGTCAGGAACCACAGTCAAGCACCAAGCAACAGCTGTACCATTCATCCACCATCCACTTGGAAACAGAGAAAAATACTGGACATTCCAGGCTGCACAATACCCTTAAGGCGATTCACTTGGAACTATTTTTTGTCTCCATCTGCTGCTAGATGGACATCATTCATTCAGGACTAGAAAGTTGCACAGGGACAGAAATTTCACCTGTCCCCATTGAAATCTAACCCGCCCCCACCCATTTCCACTGGAATCTCCTCAATCCTTTGCTGACGTTGGAAAATTGGAGAAGCTAAGTACTTCAATATATTGCTAATATTTAGTGGAAATATTGGATGTAATAACTGAAAATAGATAAAAATTGTTTAAAACGAAAAACAGATACGAGAAAAAAATATTTAAGGATCGATGAAGATTGCGCTACGCCCCTTTCAGATATATGCTAGGCTCATTTAGCCTTATTAGGGGAAGGTGCGCTGATCTGAGAGATCCATTTATAAAAATATATATATAAAAAATACTGTGATTCTGAACCCAGTGAACTGTTATTGATAAATGTATGTTGGAAAATGGACTGAAGCAGAGCATTTATTTACTGGTTATATTGTGAGCTCCCTTCAAGACAAATGTTTTGGTGCTTATTGACCAAAGACACTATAGACATAATTCTTTGTAGTCTGGTGACAAGTGACATCTAATGGTTTGTAATCCGCTTTGCTACATTGCTTGTGTTGTGGCGTTTGTTTTTATTTATTTACAAAGTGTGAACGGATGAAAGGATTCAGCACTTCTCTATACAGGAAACCCATAGATAATTTACTACATTTTTAGAACCAGCACACTTTATTCATGGATATCAGAGCAAAATTGTCAGACAGGATTAAGTGCCTCAAAATGGGGGGGCGGGGTGGATTAGAAAACCAGATACAAAATGTTCTTTTAAGGTTTTCAAATTTATCTAGCGGTATC
This sequence comes from Microcaecilia unicolor, assembly GCF_901765095.1. Classification (NCBI taxonomy): domain Eukaryota; kingdom Metazoa; phylum Chordata; class Amphibia; order Gymnophiona; family Siphonopidae; genus Microcaecilia; species Microcaecilia unicolor. Next base: position 111,137,680 of record NC_044033.1, read on the forward strand.
ACAAGAATCTTATGCTGATATTGACAGAGCATACAGGGCAATAATGTTTTTTTTTATAGGCCAAGACAATTATTGTTGTGTATTCAAGAGGCCAATTAAAAAATGTAGGCCTTTATAAATGTGATTCTTACTTAAGCAATATAGTGGCCCTTTTACTAAGCTGTGCTAGGTGCTAATAGGCGTCTAACACAGCAAAAAATAGAGTACTATGGGACACGCTCAGGCGTCCTGCAGAAACTCTGAAATCTGTGCGCTAACCACATGCTTTTTTTTTTTTAGGCAGTATGTCAAGGGCAGAAAGTGGGCATTCCTGCACTAACTAGTTAGCACATTGATACTTCGTGAGCCCTTATCACCTACAAAATAGGAAGTAAGTGCTCATGCGATAATTTTTAAAAATGGTCACATGCTAATGGCTACTTTTTACCGTAGCTTAGTAAAAGGACCCCATAGTCCTTAAAAGATTTATCTAGTGACCAAACTTATGTACAAGATAGTTTATGAACTGCAGTTCAACAGATGTGTACGTATTACAAGGCCTTTGCCACAGTGGCGTAGCCAGAAGGCAATTTTTGGGTGGGCCAACAGGTTGGATGGGTGGGCACTAGAGAAACACCTGATGCACCCATGCCCTGCCCCTACCCCACTACCAGTAACTTCAATGAGGGTAGCAGTGCTGGCTTCAGTGGCTGCAGGTCACGTTGAGGGCTAGGGGAAGTACAAGAGTGTGTACTCTTTATCTTCCATTCAGTCACGGTCCTCCAACACACATATGCTTGCCCCAAATATTGTGTATCCATAGAACCCCCTGGCCCTCCCCCAGCAGTGGATGCAGAGCAGAGCTAGGACATTTCCCTATAAAACTCACCATGCAAAAATGTTTGTTTCTAGTGTTATCTCAATAACGAGGCATATTGTATAGTACAAAAATCTATCAAACAAAAAGTCACTCAGAACCTAGAGCAACTCTATTATGCCAGCACTAACATCCAAAACAAGGATCCTACCTATGATATTTTAGGGCCCTAAATATTTCAGTGGGGTTCTAAAGTATGAATACATCAAGAAAACTGAACAAGCCAAATTACTACAGAATATTACATAGAAAATTCATGCCAACAATACTTTGGTCACACACAGAACACAAATGGCAAATACAGAATAAGTGACCGCAAACCATAAACAATTTCAATGGAAATCCCAAGAGGCCAAACCTTGCATGTAGTACAGCAGCAGAGAAATAGATGCATTTTCCTACACTGTTCAAATATAATGATACCGCATGCCACAGGTGGTGTTAGGGATTACAACTAGGCCAACTGCACTTGGCCCCCTGGCCAGAGAGAACTACTGGACAGCTGGAAGCTGAAGAAGGTACAGCCTAGTAGTAAGCTTTGGGGTCCTCTCCCAAATTTCTGCCTTGGGCCCCGGCCATATTTAACACCAGCTCTGGCAGGATGTACGTTTCAAATCTGACATATTCTAAACACAAAATGGAAAAATAAAATTGTTTTTTTTCTACCTTTTGTTGTCTGGTCATTTTATTTTTCAAATCATGTTGACCCAGATTCTGGTTTCTGCTATCCCTCTGTCTTATCTTAACTCCAAGGTCTCCTGTCCATTTGACATTTCTACCCTCCATGTCCACTATCCATCTTCTTCCATCACTGTGCCTCTGTCCAGCTTCTCCCCTCTCTTCCTCCCCCAGGCCAATATATCTCTTTCCTCCCCAACCCCATCCAGCTTCTCTCCCTCTCTCCCCTCTTTCCAGCATCTGGTTTGCTTGCTTGATTGTCTGCCTGTCCACCCTCTCTCCCACTGTGAGGCCTGGCATCTCTGTTTCCCTCCCCCCTTGTGCTGTTCCAGGAGCTCTATCCCTTCCATCCAGCCCCCTCCTCCTCTTCCTCCCAGACGTCCAGCAGCTTTCTCCCTTCCCTCCAGCCCTTTCCTCCTCCTCCTCCTCTTCTTCCCACATCTAGCAGCTCCCTCCGTTCCTTCCAGCCCCCTCGTCTTCCTCCCACATCGATTAGCTCTCTCCTTTTCCTCCAACCTCTTGTCGCCTTTCCTCCCACAGTTCCAGCTGTTCTCTTCCTGCCTGGCCACGCTGCTGCACTTCCACTTTCATTTTCAGCTGTTGCTGCTAGCAGCCATTCACAGTTCACACAGGCTCTTTAGAGCAGCCTGCCGCGTCTTGACCTCTCTGATAGAATTTCCTATTTATGCGAGTGCCAGACACAGCAGAGAGAAGGTCACCTTAGAATGCCTGTGTGAATCGCTAACAGCAATGGGCCGATAAATGAAAGCTGCGGGGCAGAGGGGAGCAGAACAACTACGATGACGAGCTGCGCGGCTGCGATGCGACCTGCAACTGCTTCCCTGCCGAGCGGACTGCCGACCCGAGTCTGCCACTGTACCTCTGCACTGCAAGGTCGAAAGGTAGGCGGGCTGGATATCAGCTGAGCACAGGTGCCGTCTCTGCCGCGGTGGTACGCTAGGCTGCTGCAGTCAGTGCAGTGTGTCATGTGTGCTTGGATGGTGGGCGGGCCTGAGCCTAAATTGGGTGGGCCTGGGCCCACCCAGGCCCACCCGTAGCTACGCCCCTGCTTTGCCAGATCTTGTGGTTGAGATTATTAAAACATGGGAACTGTATTATGAAGCACATTAAAGATGCACCATTGGTTGAACATTGTATGGAAAAAAGACATAGCTGAAGACTAGACTAAACATTCTCCCCCCAAATTCTATATAGGTTGCCCAAAGCTGACCATACAGTGCAGATGTGTGCACAAGTTAATAACAGGATGTAAATTTTTGACATTAAGTAGCACTAATTTGGATTTGCACATTGATCTGCCTGTGCACTATTCTATAACACTGTATGTGTACTATATAACACCTGACACTAATCAAAAATTATCAAACCACCCTATCATATACTAGTTTTCTAGACCTAAGTCGCCACTTTTTTCACATGGACCTCTCAATCCACGGTTTGCCTGCCTCCTCATTGGTCACTATTTAGTCATCAATATTGTAACTCCTTCATTATCAAATTCTGTTTAAAACTATTTTCTTATACATTTCATATATAAGCTGAGAGAAGAATACAGCATGAACAGCAAGAAAGCAATAGGAGCAGTTAATCCTTTTAAAAGATTTAAAAATCATTTGTAGGATATTATAGTCAATCCAATACCTAATAGGCAATCAGTGTTACCTCCATGAGTACTGGGGTAATATGCTCATATCTGAAGTCTCTAGTAAAACCGCAGCAATAACATTTTGAGCAAGTTGAATCTAGTAAACTCACTAAAGCATTAGCATAATCAAAACAAAGGAATATAAAAGCTTATAAAATCTTTAAATCTCTAGAAGTTAACAATGGTATAAGACAATGTAACATCTAACTTAAAAAATGTTAATTGTACAAATATTTCTCACGCAACTGTGGTAAGAATTGAACAGATAAATAAGAACCCTGCAGAAACCCCACACCAGGGAGAAACAAACATCCCTAACAAGGACAGATTGTGTTTGGTCCACTATTTGATACTTCACACATTTTTTATATATATTACATTAAACATTTATTGAATGTAGATTATACCATACATTTTCTCACACACTTACATAAGCCTTATAATTTACATCACATTCATTTTGTCACCTCAAATTTATGCTTTTTGGCTGGAAAGAATTATACATAAAGGGTTGAGAATGCTTATTGGGGGGGGGGGGGGGCACAAAATAATTTTGAAAAATTAATGGAAGGGGATCAAATTTGACATGGAGGAAAAAGAGATGGAAGCAGAAAGAAACAAAAGTGGGCCAAATTGGCCTCAAGATTCCAGAAAAATAAGCCCTCAAAAACAGCACAACACATTTATATGGGAGAAAATTACACCTTCTGCAACAAAGTTAGATATAGTGAAACTTAGTTAGGGCAGTGGTTCCAAAATATGGTCCTGGAGGCACCCCAGCCAGTCAGGTTTTCAGGATACCCACAATGAATATTTATGAGAGATTTGCATGCACTGCCTCCACTGCATCCAAACCTCTCTCATGAATAAGAGTTTGTCTGTATTTGTAATTTATGTTGACAATTATGTTTGTATTTTGTTTTATCCGCTCAGAATTGTAGATGATGCAGGTTATAAATTTTATAAATAAATAAATACAAAACATCACCCTTTTACTGCTAGAAGAAGGAAGCTATAAAGCTTTATTTGAGCCCTGCTCGGGAAGAATGGACCAACAGCACCATCTATACAGGCTATCCCTATAACATATGGACCGTACGGATGGACATAGATCCATAAGCACTTAGGCTCCGATGTTCAAAACTCCAGCGTTGTTCAGAATAGTGCTGTAAAATTACCACCGGAACAGAACAGAGCAATGCCCTAATGCAAATATAGGCGCACTCATAGCGTTGAGCATTAGGGAATTCATTGGGAGGATTGTGCTTCGGCATGCTCCTGTGCACATGCGCCTGGTAAAACCTGAACACGAAGCACACATTGGCATGCTTTCTGCAGCCTAAATGCTTGGATGCTTATATTTAGATGTAGGAAACAGACACCAATGTGTGTTTTCACTTTAGACATTTTGAATTTTTTTTTTTTTTTTAGCATGGACACTTTAAATTTAGATGCGGGAAACAGACATCAATAAGTGCTTTTGGATGGGTCTTCTGTTTCTCATGACCAATGCTTAAGGGCTTGCACGGGCTTCCTTCTGCTTCCAAAAGCCATCAAAACCGGCAGATTTTGCAGAAAGATTCATTAGAGAAGTAAGAGAATCACAAAAAATCTTCTCTTCCTACAGCCTAATGCCTGCTTCAACCTGGCGTTATTGTTTGCAGCGGTAAGGCAGTTTTGTTTTGGGCGCTCTTTCCTAAGCATTGGGGAGGATTACAAAAGGATTGCATTAACATGAGCTTGACTACATTAGCATGCTACTTGCATTGTTCATCTGCGTGCTCATTTGTTCCCATGCTCCAGACCTCTGACCATTCTGTGCAAGTAAATGTGGATGCTAGTACGGCACTAAAGGCCTCTTGCGTCTGCGTTTAATTTTGAGCATCAGGGCCCTAGTAAGAAGTTATCTGTGGTAAGAGTGGGTGAAAGAGACATGAGTAGGATGTGAAGAATGAGAACAGATCAGAAGGGAGTGTGAGAGTTATGCCTTTATGGAATTTGAAATTAGGGTATGACAAACCATTCCTAATTTAGTTTTCTGTTATAAAGCATTTGAAGGTAGCTAGCGTGTGTATTAGAAAATAGCTTGCTGATAGGTAGTAGTAGTAGCAGCTTGCGTTTCTGATGAATGATGAAGAGTGAAATTGTTGAGCACTTCAATTGCTCTGTACAAAAATCTTTAAACAAAAAAATTATCTAGACAATACCAACCTCAGCATTCATTTCTGGTGGCATTCTGTCCTACAGATTCATAAATTTGAAATTTCCTTTGCTATTAAAATTAATACATCAAGCTAAAAAAATATGGCTACCAATTGAACACTATTTGACAAATGGTCAACCCAACTCTTCTATATAATGTTCATTTTTTTTGTCTACTTGTCTATATGCAGAAGCAAGTAATAACCTTCAAATACCCTAATTTGGTTGTATAGTGTCATGTACTCTAACAAGCCATTTAAACCCTTGTACTAACACATTATTGCATAAAGGTCATTGTATTCATATCTTAATTTTAGGTCTTCAGCTACTATTACTCTTCCTACTCCTTTTCCCCCCCTTTCTCCTGTCTTTTCTTGTTCCAATTACCTTATTATTTATTATTCGCCCTATACATTTTATACATTTTCTATTTTCAAGACATTTACTTAATCTTAAAATTATAATAAAAGTTTAAGTTTGAAAACTTTATTATAATGTGTTAATGGTTATCACTTTGCATAACTTACTAGAAAATGTACAAATAACTTTTTAAATATCTATTTTCCCTGTCCCTTTTATGTATCCCTCTTTTCTAACAAAACTTTCAATAAAATCTCTTTAAAAAAAAAGAAAAAGAAAATAGCTTGCTGATAAGTAGTAGTAGTAGCTTGCGTTTCTGATGAAGAGTGAATTTGTTGAGGACTTCAATTGCTGTTTTTTGTTGTTAAAACAAAAATCTTTAAACAAAAAATTATCTAGTTTTGTTAAGTACTTTCACACCAAAACCACTGTCAAAGCCAGCATTCTTTCTTAGTAGAGCGGTAAGCCATGGTCCCAGTCATTTGCCTTCTGAGCAGTTCTTAGTGCAGAGCTATAAGCCAAGGTCATTTTTTTTTATTCTTTTTTTTTTCCTTTTGCCATATTATGGGTGAGTTTACTTAGAAGCATATTTTCAAAGCACTTAGACTATGGAACTTTGTAAGTCTTAGTGCTTTGAATATGAGCCTCTTGGGCCCCTTTTTACTAAGCTGTGCTAAGAGGTGGCCTGCGCTATTAATAGCGCGTGGATTTCCCTGCACACTGAGGCCACATTTTAACGTGGGGTAAAATGGCCAATTTTTGCCCTTAACTACACCTATTTTCTAGGCAGTAAGGACTCACGCACTAACCCATTAGCACTGAACATGCCCACTGTGCCTCCAAATACGCCCCAGCGCTAGAAAATAAAAATTATTTTTTAGCACATGAGAAGCACATATATATGCCAAAACTACTGTGGGATACTTCATTGCACCCCGTGATAGGCATTTTTAACCTGCAGTAAGCACACATTAGTGCTTACCGCAGCTTAGTAAAAGGGCTTCTTAGTTTCTGGTCATTTCCTTGTAGACAAAGTTAGTTTTGTGACTTGACTATTCAGTTAAAAGATTTTGTATATCCGGTTAAAAAAAAAAATGTGTATCCATTAAATTTCCATTCTACCTGCAACTCCTCCTTTCTTCTATATAAAGATTTTGGTATGGTAGATAATCACAAACAGCAAACATCTAGGAAACTAAGGTCACCTTTAATTGAGCACGAGAAATGTGCCATTAGGGTCATGACTGTTTCTGAAACATTGTCTTCTTGATCACATTATACCGACTAGGAAAGGAGGTAATCCAAACTGCAATTGCTTCATTTGGAATAACAACTGAAATATTGCTTGTACACCACAGAACTTTAGACAATAGAGTGAAATGGCTACATTTTATAAAATTATTTTGTCTGCAGAGTTCAATAAAGGTATTTGAATAAAGGAGAAGGAAGAGTTTTATTTTCACACGCCATGTTTTGCCTGGATGAATGCAGAGAGTGGCCTCTATTTAAATAGTAAGAACTACAGTAGAGTCTCGATTATCTGACGGGTCATTCCATGCCAAGTGGTCTAAAATTAAAAAAAAACGTTCCCACCATCATGTTCTCCAATTTTGTTCAAATTTTATCTGTTGCGCGAGGTCTCTAACTGCAATAGTTGCAGATCTAGACCCCCTTTTCTGAAAGGTTGTCAGTCCATGAGCACGCGACATTTACCAAAATGCCATTTTTGGGGTCTAATAAAATCCAAACACAGTTATAAGTTTTTGATGCTAATTCCGATGAAATACATTTTAACATTATGGATGCAAAATCCAGTCAAACAAGTTGACTCAAAGTGTGCATCAAAATTGGTCGCGACTCATCGGAACATATTTGGACCAATATTCAGACCGCAACAACTTCCATACAAAGATATGGACTTGAAATTTTGAACAAGCATTATGCTTGTGCTGGACATAATACTGCCAGATTTGCAACTAACCAGCATCTATAACCGCCCTGCAGGATCTCTTCAAAGTTGGCACTGTCAGTGCACATGGTAAAATGTACCAAAGTTCAAAGCCAATTATTAAAAAAGAGTCTGCCTGAATCAGCTTGTGAACAGTATCATCTGAAAGAGAAAATTGTGCTCTACAACACTGATATGTTTTTGTTTTTGCTATGCTACCATTAAGTAGCCATTTACGCAAATCAAAGTATGTTATAATAGTGCTCAACAACTTTTATTCCCAATACAATCAATTTTTTAAAAGTCAAAAAGGCTTAACAATGGGAGAGGAATGCCATACTGTGCAAACTAGAATGTCACTTGCATTACACAGTCTTACAGTATTTATAACTCTTTTGTTTTAAATCTCTGTACATCTTTGGGACAGCAGACTGAACACTGACTATGCCTTACAGGAAGCGAGTTTTCTGCATATGTATTTCCTTCTCCACTCTCTTCATGAATGTTCACAGTGTTGGATGATGGCATTGAAAAACTGCCTGTAGCCCAAAATGCCACCCCGCCACAGCATTTGTTGTGCATGCAATCTTAGCAGCTGCAGACTGATAATGGTAGGGAAAGTAATAATGGTTCCATAATGAGAAGGGAAAGTAGTAGGGCTATAAACAACCTGCTGTTCTGGTTGGTTTGGTCTGCTCCTAACATGTGTGTGTTTGAATTATGAAAAAAGTTCAGCCATCTTCTCATGATGGGGCATGCTGTTGGCTAATATTTCAAATTCTACTTGTATGCCATTTTCAGGCACCATTGATAGGCATGGTAAACAGTCTGCCAAATGAATATCATTTGTTTCAAAATTGCATTTTATTCCAAGTTTGTGCATGTTATGAATGAAACTGAGTTAGGTGAAAAATGCAGTCCACTAGTGTACAGCCAGAGAAAATACTGCAGAAAGCATTCATTGCGGTGCTTTCAAAATCCAATACTATTTAGTCTGGGTTGGCACCTAGAATGATTTTTTTTTTTTTTTGGCAAAAATTCAGTCACACAGAACATTGCTTATTTATTTTAATTAATTTATTTATTAAGCATATTCTCCTTTTTTTGTCCAGCAGATGACAGCAAAACATCCTGGGGTAGAACTTGTAACAAGAGCACCACCTCCTCTACCTCACTCCCTGGTTGAGTAATGATATTGGGGGGGGGGGGGGGGGGGAATCAGATATACCTGCCTGTTGTCTTCATACTCTGGAGGCTCTGAAAAGAAAAAATAAAGTACATATTAACTACTGATCATTGAGCATAGGTGCTGTGAATGTTACTAGTAACATGAGGCATATAATCACAACAAAAAAAATAAAATACAAAATCCATCAACCCTAGCAGGTTAGAGATCACAGCTTGTACTGCCCATCTCCAATGAAAACCTGTGCCACATTTTTCTAGTATATATGGGCTGATAATCTGGAGTGCCTAGGAGGGTGCTCTGGCAACGGAGAGAATACAGAGGTGTAGCGGTACCAAATATTATCTGGTTCTATTCTGTGGCCCAATTTAAACATTTGCTAGATTGAGAGTTGGGGACCAATAGATCAGTTATTCAGTTAGATTTTCATGTCTATCATGCCTTCTTAGGCATTTGTTGTGGAGATCTGACTGCAAACAGGTGGGGGAGGGTATATCTCCAATCTTTTTATAAAGCATCTTTTAGACATTTGGATGGATGTAAAAGGGCACTGAGGTGATGGTTATAAACTGTCAACAAATGAACTTTTATTTATCAGGGGAAGGTCTTCCAGAGAGTGGGACTGATCTTCTTTGGAAATATGACCTAACATAGTAGAACATTTTATTTTGTTTTTTTATTTTCAAATTTTAATAATTACAATATTCAATAAATCTTGAATAAAATACACGAAATATACAACATCATCATAGGGAAACAATAATACAAAGAGAAATAGAAAAAAAACCTATCGACCACAATTTAGGAATTGATCCAAGAAAAAGAAATTAAATTATAAGCTAATATAACAAAGCCTGTTCTCTAATTGTTAAACCAAAGACTGCACCATGCTCTGTTGACTTAATCCAAGTTACTATACAGTGTTACATTCAGGATTAAATTTTCACAATTAGACTCTCTTTGCTTAATAAAAAATCCTCTAACTGCTTAGTTTCAAAAAATTGATATTGCTTTGTTTGATACAGTATCCTACAAACACAAGGAAATTTCAATTGAAAATTTGCTCCTAAAGCTACTACCCTAGGACGCTGTAAAAGAAATAAGTTTCTTCTCTTTTGGGTTTCCCTGGATAAATCTGGGAAAACCCTTACTTTTGAACCTAAAAATAAAGAATTCAAATGTCTCAAGGACAGTCTAAGTACAGCATCTCTATCTAATTCTAATGCAAATGTCACTAACAAAGTAGTTCTTTGTGTGACAACCTCCAGAGATGATTCCAGGAACTCAGTCAAGTTCATTACACCTTGAGGGTTTAAATTGTCTGGGTTTTTCCCAGTAATTTGCAAATAGTATGCCCTTGTAATAGGTGGTAAAGAATTTTCAGGTAGTCCCAGGATTTCTACTAAATATTTCTTAACCATTTGTACTGGTGACACAAGTGGAGATTTAGGAAAGTTAATAATTCTTAGGTTAAGTCTCTTTAATTGATTCTCCAAATATTCCAAGCGTTTAGAGACAAAATTCCTTTCTTTAATCAAAGACTGCTTCACAATTTCCATTTTTTCAAGTTTGCCAGAGAGGGATTTTACCTCTGCTGCCTGGAGATCATTAATTTGTAATTGTTTCAATGTAGACCCAGCTAAAACCTTGTTAGTTTCAGAATTCTTTACTAGAAATGTCAAATAGTAGTAGTAGTAGTAGTAGTATAGTTTGTAAAGCAGAGAGAGTTGTGGAATTTAAATCCCAAAGTGACTCTAATGTCACTACAGCAGGTCTTTCCAACTTCCCTTCAAAAACCAGTGGAGGTGCTTAGCAACTTGTTCCAGGATACTCACAGTCACAGCAGGAGTAGAGCTTTCCTCTGGAATATTCAAGCTTACAGTGTTTGTTCCAGCTTCCAGCAAATTCCCTCCCTGAATGCTCCTTTCACCTGACAGGATTGAAGCAACAGGAATCGCCACAAAGCTCTGTCTTCCTGGTTGAGGTGGTGCTGTACGTGGGACAGGGCTCAAAGAAGCCTCATCGACACTGTCGGTCGGCTCCAAGGGGTGGACTCCAGCAGCCGGAGTAGAGGTCATACCTAAGCCAGACGCAATTCCAAAGTGTTCGAGCGTGTGGGGGTTTATTGCCTGGGGCAGAGGGAATCTCACTGACTTTCCCTCGTCTCTTACCCATCTGAAACAGCAGGTAAGAGGCTCTTTCCAGAGTCAGCTTGAGCACTATTCAGAACGTGTCTGTCAGTGCAAGTCACACCGTCGCCATCTTGGATCGCATCCTAGCTATTAGATTGTAAGCTCTTTGAGCAGGGACTGTCTCTCTTTGTTAAATTGTACAGCGCTGCGTAACCCTAGTAGCGCTCTAGAAATGTTAAGTAGTAGTAGTAGTAGTAGTAGAACATTTTATTGATTGGCCAAAGTATAGCACTTCATACACGTGCGAGGACTGACAGGGGAGGCTGTAGAAGAGCAGGAAAAGTTGGAGCAGTTATGGGAGACAATAACCACATGAATGAGGCCATTACTATTTTTCCATATGTTTTTGCAGGGTTGGCAATTTACAACATATAGGTTCATGATCCAGTGGGAAAGAAATATAGGAGAAGAGTTTAGTGTTATGCAATGGAAGAAAATCTTTTTAGAAACTAGGAAGATCTCTCCCCTGTGTCCTGGTGCGAGACAATGTATACAAAGTCCTGACCAGATAGTATTTAACCCCAGCTAGACTGGCATTTATTTACCTGTGGTTTCCTGATCAGTGATGGAGACAATGTGAGAATATGGGAACTATGTTACACATGTGGTAGGACTGTTCCAAGGCTCAGGAATTTGGGGGGCATGTCTTTTTGGTATTATGGGCCCAAGGAGAGGGGGTAACGGTTGCTAAGATACCTAAAGCATGTTTACTGAGTTGGTGTCCGGGAGGGAGGTGACCTAAATAGGCAAAGTGAATCCAATGTTGGGGGTTGGATTCAGCTTGTTGCAAAATTGTTGCAAATTGGAAAAGATTGGAGGCTCTGATGGTGCATGATTAGAGGAGTAGGCTGAGAACATTAGGGGACATGTAAAAATTGAGGGATAAATAAAGGGGAATTTCCAATCCAGAATGGAGCCAACTGACCTTAATACTGCCCATAAGATAAGGTTGGGGGGGGGGGGGGGGGGAGGCATTTACCGGGTGGGGAATTTTACTAGGAATTTTACTTAGATACTGTTTTTTGGAGTTGTTTGTTCTTATTCCATGATGCTGGATGTTTGTGCTGTTACCTCAGTTTGAATTGTATTTTATATTAATAAAAAAGTTACTAAAACATTTTCAAAAAGAAAAACAAACAAACCCTGTGCCACACAATGCAGTACTCACAAGGGGCAAATCCAGTCATGGGTGCAATTGCTCAAGCAACGGCTGGGGAGGAGAAAGAGGAGCCTGAGCTGGGGCGAGGGATGGAGGGAGGTCCCTGTGGTAAGTTCTTGAGAGAGAGAGAGAGGATGCAAATGTTGGATGGAACTGGGGAGAGAGAGGGGCCAGATGCTGGATGGAGGAGGGAGAAAAAGAGGAAGGACTCTGGATGGAAGTGAGGATAGAGAAGGGTCAGAGAGAGAGAGGGGGCAGACACTGGACAGAAAGAGGTCAGATGCTGACCAGAGTTAAGAGGAGATCGAGGAAAGAAGAAACAAGAGACTGGGACCAACACAATTAGAAAAAGTAAACGGCCAGCCAACAAAGGTAGGAAAAAATGAATTTTATTTTTAGTTTAGGATAAAGTAGTTTTGTAATTTTACAATATTTTCCATTTTTTGTGTTATTTGTATTTGTTAACCTATAGTGATTGAAATATGTCAGTTTTTGAAATTTGCAAGGGGAAGGGGAATAGCAGCAGCGCAGTGAACAGGAAAGAACCAGGATGGCGGGAGCGGCGGTACAGGAGGCCTCAGGCAGCAGCCAGGTGGGGGGCCCAGACCACTCAGTCCAACCTGCAGGATTATCTTTTAATTTATGGCTGCCTCTCCCTGCCTCCTTTCCTCCCATGTTTCAAACCTCCTCTCTACTGTGGCACCATCCACGTCTGTCAACGAGGCTGTTTCTTCTTACAACAATACTCTATCCTCTGCCTTAGACACTCTTGCACCTTTGATGACCCGCCCTGTAAGGCGTACAAAACCCCAACCTTGGCTGACTTCTAATATCCGCTACCTACGTTCCTGTACCCGCTCCGCCGAACGCCTCTGGCGGAAATCTCGGGCCCTTGCTGATTTCTTACACTTTAAGTTCATGCTGACCTCCTTCCAATCTGCTCTTTTACGTGCCAAACAGGATTATTATATCCAACTGACCAACTCTCTTGGCTCTAATCCTCGACTTCTCTTCACCACATTGAACTCTCTCCTCAAGGTGCCCCCTCCCCCAACTCCCCCTTCACTATCTCCTCAGACCCTTGCTGAATTCTTTCACAACAAGGTTCAAAAGATAAACCTTGCTTTCTCTACCTCACCAGCTCTCCCTCCACTAGTCCGTTCCCCTCTCTCTCCTTCCCCTCATTCCCTTTCCTCCTTTCCTGAAGTTACTATTGAGGAAACTACACTTCTCCTTTCTTCCTCAAAATGTACCACCTGTTCCTCTGATCCCATTCCCACCCACCTTCTTAATGCCATCTCTCCTACTCTTATTCCTTTTATCTGTCACATTCTCAACCTCTCACTTTCCACTGCGACTGTCCCTGCTGCCTTTAAACATGCTGTGGTCACACTTCTCCTTAAGAAGCCTTCACTTGACCCTACTTGTCCCTCTAATTACCGACCCATCTCCCTCCTTCCTTTTCTCTCCAAATTACTTGAGCGTGCTGTTCACCGCCGCTGCCTTGATTTTCTCTCCTCACATGCTATTCTTGACCCATTACAATCTGGTTTTCGCCCTCTCCACTCAACCGAAACTGCGCTTACTAAAGTCTCCAATGACCTATTACTGGCTAAATCCAGAGGTCAATATTCCATCCTCATTCTTCTTGATCTTTCCGCTGCTTTTGACACTGTCGATCACAGCATACTTCTCGATACCCTGTCCTCACTTGGATTCCAGGGCTCTGTCCTTTCCTGGTTCTCTTCCTACCTCTCCCTCCGCACCTTTAGTGTTCACTCTGGTGGATCCTCTTCTACTTCTATCCCTCTGCCTGTCGGCGTACCCCAGGGTTCTGTTCTTGGTCCCCTCCTCTTTTCTATCTACACTTCTTCCCTTGGTTCATTAATCTCATCCCATGGCTTTTCCTACCACCTCTATGCTGATGACTCCCAAATCTACCTTTCTACCCCTGATATCTCACCTTGCATCCAAACCAAAGTTTCAGCGTGCTTGTCTGACATTGCTGCCTGGATGTCTCAACGCCACCTGAAATTAAATATGACCAAAACCGAGCTTCTCATTTTCCCCCCCAAACCCACCTCCCCGCTCCCCCCATTTTCTATTTCTGTTGATGGCTCTCTCATTCTCCCTGTCTCCTCAGCTCGAAACCTTGGGGTCATCTTTGACTCTTCTCTCTCCTTCTCTGCTCATATCCAGCAGACCGCCAAGACCTGTCGTTTCTTTCTTTACAACATCCGTAAAATCCGCCCCTTTCTTTCCGAGCACTCTACCAAAACCCTCATCCACACCCTTGTCACCTCTCGTTTAGACTACTGCAATCTGCTTCTTGCTGGCCTCCCACTTAGTCACCTCTCCCCTCTCCAGTCAGTTCAAAACTCTGCTGCCCGTCTCATCTTCCGCCAGGGTCGCTTTACTCATACTACCCCTCTCCTCAAGACCCTTCACTGGCTCCCTATCCGTTTTCGCATCCTGTTCAAACTTCTTCTACTAACCTATAAATGTACTCACTCTGCTGCTCCCCAGTATCTCTCCACACTCGTCCTTCCCTACACCCCTTCCCGTGCACTCCGCTCCATGGATAAATCCTTCTTATCTGTTCCCTTCTCCACTACTGCCAACTCCAGACTTCGCGCCTTCTGTCTCGCTGCACCCTACGCCTGGAATAAACTTCCTGAGCCCCTACGTCTTGCCCCATCCTTGGCCACCTTTAAATCTAGACTGAAAACCCACCTCTTTGACATTGCTTTTGACTCGTAACCACTTGTAACCACTCGCCTCCACCTACCCCCTCCTCTCTTCCTTCCCATTCACATTAATTGATTTGATTTGCTTACTTTATTTATTTTTTGTCTATTAGATTGTAAGCTCTTTGAGCAGGGACTGTCTTTCTTCTATGTTTGTACAGCGCTGCGTATGCCTTGTAGCGCTATAGAAATGCTAAATAGTAGTAGTAGTAGTAGTAGTACTCTTCCCCTGAAGAGCCTGAGGAAGCTGATAATAGACTGACTGTACAGAAAAATTAACTAGCTATAAATTTTTTTTTTTAATGCAGAATCAGTATGTATGTTTCTCCCTGCTTTCAGGACACCCTTCCTGAGAAGGGGCTGAGGGAGTGCCAATTAAACTTCAGCCACTCTAAGGTAGCAGCACTAAATCAACTATTTGGGAGGACTTTTTAAACAAAGCTCAGAAATGATATCAGGGAGGACAAGGGGGAAGGGACCCGGCCACCTGAGTTTAGCACCCCTGAGGCAACTAAAAGGCCCCACGGACCTCTGCCTCCACATAACAGGCTTTCTGCTTGTCAGAAATAAAAGGATGCCCAGAGAATAAACCAACAAGAGAAAATACAGAAAAAATAGAGAAGTACAAGAATGAGACTGAAGGGCTCACCACCTTCCACCTGCTGAAGACTGAGATTACAGGATCTTTCTCTGGCTGGCAAGGGCTCTTATTGGCTGTCTCTAGAGTCACAATTTTTTTCTCAATCTCCACCTACTGGAAGGCGTGCACAACCCATCAGTCACATTCTGGGCCAGTCCGGAGGGACGCTAAGGAAGGTATTTTTACATCAGGCTTGGATGCTGTTCAAAGTTTTGACCTTCGCTGCTGTTCCTCTGGGGGTTTTTTTTACCGTTCTTCTCATTTTATCATAGTCTCCTTTTTGAAAGTTAAACGCTAACGTATTGGATTTCCTGTACTTCCAAAGATGATATCAAATCTGATCATATTATGATCACTGTTATCAAACGGCCCCAGCACCATTACCTCCTGCACCAGATCATGCGCTCCACTAAGGACTAGGTCTAGAATTTTTCCTTCTCTTGTTGAATCTTGTACCAGCTGCGCCATAAAGCAGTCCTTAATTTCGTCAAGGAATTTTACCTCCCTAACATGCCCTGATGTTACATTTATCCAGTCAATATCGGGGTAATTGAAATCATCCATTATTATTGTGTTGCCCAGTTTGTTAGCCTCCCTAATTTCCGATAACATTTCTACATCCGTCTGTTCATCCTGGCCAGGTGGACGGTAGTACACTCCTATCACTGTCCTTTTCCCCTTTACACATGGAATTTCAATCCATAGGTATTCCAAGATGTGTTATGTTTCCTGCAGAATTTTCAATCTATTTGATTCAAGGCCCTCCTTAACATACAAGGCTACCCCTCCAATTCAATCCACCCTATCACTACGATATAATTTGTACCCTGGTATGACAGTGTCCCACTGGT
Organism: Microcaecilia unicolor; assembly: GCF_901765095.1. Lineage (NCBI taxonomy): Eukaryota > Metazoa > Chordata > Amphibia > Gymnophiona > Siphonopidae > Microcaecilia > Microcaecilia unicolor. The sequence continues at coordinate 111,154,165 of NC_044033.1, forward strand.
TATCCTCCCTTCCACCTGGCCTCAGAGATGCCTATTATAGCTAATTTTTCATTTAGTGCAATATATTCTAATTCTCCCATCTTATTTCTTAGGCTTCTGGCATTTGCATATAGACATTTCAAACTGTGTTTGTTGTTCCTGTTTACATTTTGCTTATTAGTTGACTGTTAATTTGCAATCGTTTGTTTGATTTTTACTTAAGGTCACCTGATTTACTATGGTCTCTTTTGCAACCTCGCTATACGTTATCTTCCCTGTTTTGGTGATATCTGTGAAGATAGTTGTTCAAAAACGTATGGTTCGGAACAAGGTGTCGGCCTTCCCCCAGGTTCTAGTTTAAAAGCTGCTACATCTCCTTTTTAAATGCTGATGCCAGCAGCCTTGTCCCATGCAGGTTAAGGTGGAGCCCATCCTTCCGGAATAAGCTCCCCCTTCCCCAGAATATTGCCCAGTTCCTTACAAATCTAAAACCCTCCTCCCTGCACCATCGTCTCATCCACGAATTGAGACTCTAGAGCTCTGCCTGTTTCTTGGGCCCTGCGCGTGGAACGGGTAACACTTTGGAAAATGCTACGCTAGAAGTTCTGGATTTCAGCTTTTTACCTAAGAGCCTAAATTTGGCTTCCAGAACCTCTCTCTCACATTTTCCTATGTCATTGGTACCCACATGTACCAAGACAGCCGACTCCTCCCCAGCACTATCTAAAATCCTATCTGGGTAACCACCTTTGCACCACGCAGGCAAGTGACCAGGCGATCCTCACATACACCAGCCACCCAGCTATCTACATGCCTAATAATCGAATCACCAACTACAACAACCGTCCTAACCTTTCCCTCCTGGGCAGTAGCTCCTGGAAACACGTCCTTGGTGCGAGAGGATATTGCATCCCTTGGTGTGCTGGTCCTGGCTTCAGGATTATTTCCAGCTGCACCAGGGTGATGCTCTCCTTTTAGAAGACCTCCATCCTCCAAGGCAGCACAGGGACTGCCAGACTGGAGGTGGGCCTTCTCTACAACGTCCCTGTAGGCCTCCTCTATGTACCTCTCGGTCTCCCTCAGCTCCTCCAAGTCTGCTACTCTAGCCTCAAGAGAACGGACTCATTCTCTGAGACCTAGGAGCTCTTTGCATCGAGCACACACATATGACTTCTCACCAACTGGGAGATAATCATATATGTGACACCATAGGCGGTCAGTGGCCCAACTGTTTGGGGAGGCTAAAGGGGGCGGGGTTGGAGGTGGAGCTTAAATCCATAATTGTCTGATAACACACAGAAAAAAATAAATAAAAATAAGTCACAATACCTTTTATTATGGATAAAGAAGACTTCTCCTGGCTTGCCATATTTCTCAAACATCTTGCGTAGCTCCTCCTCATTGATGTCTGGGGGCAGATTTCCTACAAAGAGGCGGCTGTGTTGTGTATAGGTCTTCGGAAGTTTGTCAGATCAATGGTGAGACCTTCATTGACGCTCTCAATAGAGGCCTGCTGCCCATTGGAAGGTGAGTGAGGCTCCATCTCCTCCTGCTCCTGGTGTTGTTGGTGCTACTTCCTTGGAGTATGGTTTTGCTGATCCATCCTGAAGCCCCTGTTGCCCTGCATCATCATCTTCCCTCTGTCCGTCTGTCGTCTCGGTTCTGCATCGCTCCCCCACCCCCCAGCCGCGTCTCGTCTCTGTCTCCGAGCCGACCTTTCCTCTTCTCTCTCCGCTGCGTCTGGTGCACCTTGAACGGGATGGAACCTTCCTTCAACGTCTCACGACGATTTTCAACCGGATAGAACCTTTCCTCAACGGCTCGCGCCCTCCCATGCAACACAGCGACCAGGCCCGGACTCATGGTTCTGCCCTCGCGGAAACAGGAAATACGAGGGCGGAGCTATGCAGGCAGCTGAGGGCAGACGGGAGATGATTTGCATTGCTACGTGGCTGGGGAGCGGCCGGGATTCGGAAGCCTGCAGCTTGCGGGGTGGGGGCAGCGGTTGGGCCTCCCCAAGCCTCTTATACCGGGCGCCTGTGTGTGACACAATGCAAAAGACTGGATAGAAACCCTCTCGCTGCTGGACTACTGTCTGCATCTTAGTATTATAGAGTTGTTTAATTAAAACTTCTTAAGGTACTAGGCATATCAGATGTATTTAAATAGCCTTAAGATTGGTGTAATTTATTTAGTGTTTGCTTCTCTGAAACTAAACAATTAAAATGCTAAAGAAGACTCCCCTCTTGTCCTAATTAGAATTGACTATAAATGAAGAGTTGAGCTAGGGGTGGGTGGGAATGAAGACTGAACTAGGTTCTACTGTGCTTTCTAGAGACTATGAGGCATATTTTCAAAGCACTTTGGGAGGCTAAGTTCCATAGGTTTCTATGGAACTTTGGGAGGCTAAGTGCTTTGAAAATTAGCCTCACTCTGTTAATGCTGTGGCAGAAAATTTAAGTTTTAAAACTATGGGGAAAAGGGTATGGAGACTAGCTAATAAAGTTTGCTTTTTTTTTTTAGCTATGTTTATCAATATCCTACAAATCTTCTTTTAAACCCAATCTAAGTTACCAAGCACAGAATAAAATAATGTCACTTACCCACAGAAATGTCCTCTCCTCTCAGAACTTCTCAGAAATAGGCATACAGCTGCCTGGAACAAGAGAGTGAATAACACCCCCCCCCCCCCCCACACACACACCCTTTACATAAATTAAAAAAAATTTTGACTCAAATCTTTCTACCATGAAGGACCCCTCTAATTATGGCTTATACAAGTACAAACTCTCTAGGTGTCCCACTACCTTATTTTCCTCTTCAACAGGAAGAGCATATAAAATCCTTAGCCTTGGTCACTTTCAGAGCTAGAATCAGGTATCACAATTTGAGATGTCATCTCCAGCCATCAAATTTATCAGGAAGCTTGGAAGGGGTAGGGGAGACCAGGAACATAGGATCTTCCTACAGAATAACATCTCCGATGGTCCATTTTTAGAAAATTATTTCCTTGCTGCATAATTTTTTATTTTTCATACATCACAAGCCTAAGGTTGTCTTAAAGGCACTCTGGGATGCTTCACTTGTGTGTGTCTGAGTGTAACAGAAAGAGAACCCAACATGTCCCTAGCAAGTTTACTACTGTAGCTGCTATTTAAGTAGATGTTTGGTACAAACTCCTGATGCAGGCCTTATGGCCGAAACAAAGTTTCTGCACCACACCACTTGTTTTCAGACTTTGTCACCTTTGCTGTTGTTGCATATAGATAGAGATAGACACACACACACACACAAAGCAGCAATAAAAAGGCAGAATAGAGCCAGGTCACACTGCAAAGGCTACAGTTTAGTCTGGGCAACCTTTCCAGCTTTGCTTTAGGTTGGGTACTATACCTCTCCAAATCACACCTGGCTCCTGCTTCCCTGAACAGAAAGAAACCAGCCAGGGGGACGAGACTAAGGCTCCTCTGAATTAGCCTCCTCCATCAAGGCCTGCATTCAGCAATGCGCTCTGAAAATTACCTCAAATGTATGGGCTGAACTGACAGGAAAGACCAGTGCTTCTGCCTAGCTGATTGGAACAAACACTGCAGAGTTATTCTGTTGTCTTGAAGTAAGGTAGCAACTTCCTGTCCACTTATTTAAACCCCTGTCATGGAAAAGGGACGTGGTTGCTGTTGGGGCCATGTGTCAGACATCCTCCAGTGGTGTGTCATCTGGTGTCACAACATGGTGGATTTTATGTTTGGGGGGGATGGGGTTCTGACAGGGTGATCTGTCCATTGTGGGCAATCCTAGTTGGTGCAGGTAAATGCGATGGACAGGTGTCTTTGGCATGGGGGGTAGGGGGAGGAGGGCTAGGCTTGTCATCTTGCACATGGGAGCTGCACTGAGGCAGCACAGGGTAGATTCATAGTAACATTGTAAATGACAGCAGATAAAGACCTGTACGGTCTATCCAGTCTGCCCAACAAGATAAACTCATATGCGATACTTTATACATACCCTAGTTTGATTTGTCCTTATCACTCTCAGTGCACAGACCGTAGAAGTCTGCTCAGCACTGTTCTTGTATGATTTGTCCTTATCACTCTCAGTGCACAGACCGTAGAAGTCTGCTCAGCACTGTTCTTGTACTAAAAGTTCTGAAGCTAACGTCGAAGCCCCTTAAAATTTACACCCTAGCCCATCCATTCAGTCACGATCAGGGCATAGATCGTAGAAGTCTGCCCAGCACTGGTTTTGCTTCCCAATTACCAGTGTTGCCACCCAATTTCCACTAAGATTCCGTGGAGCCATTCCTTCTAAATAGGATTCCTTTGTGTTTATCCCAAGCATATTTGAATTCCATTACTGTTTTAATCTCCACCATCTCTCACAGGAGGGCATTCCATGTATCCACCACCCTTTCCGTGAAAAAATACTTCCCGACATTACTCCCGAGTCTGCTCACGAAACAGCGCCAAAATTTAAGCATTGGATGATACATGTTAAGCACAAATTCTACAACAGCAGTTCCATGTAAACTGCTGTTATAGAATATTAGCACAAGTCTGCAGTTTCACACCAAACTTTAGACACAAGCACTTACACCATGTCAAAGGCCTGTGTCAGTACTTGCACCTAACTGTTGGCAGTTCACAGCTTCTAAAGCGAATGCTACATACCTGTAGAAGGTATTCTCCGAGGACAGCAGGCTGATTGTTCTCACTGATGGGTGACGTCCACAGCAGCCCCCTCCAATCGGAAGCTTCACTAGCAAAGGCCTTTGCTAGTCCTCGCGCGCAGATGCGCACCGCGCATGTGCGGCCGTCTTCCCGCCCGAACCGGCTCGTGTTCGTCAGTCCCGTATGTAGCAAGACAAAGACAAAGGAAGACACAACTCCAAAGGGGAGGCGGGCGGGTTTGTGAGAACAATCAGCCTGCTGTCCTCGGAGAATACCTTCTACAGGTATGTAGCATTCGCTTTCTCCGAGGACAAGCAGGCTGCTTGTTCTCACTGATGGGGTATCCCTAGCCCCCCAGGCTCACTCAAAACAACAACCATGGTCAATTGGGCCTCGCAACGGCGAGGACAAAACTGAGATTGACCTAACAACTTATCCAACTAACTGAGAGTGTAGCCTGGAACAGAATAAACATGGGCCTAGGGGGGTGAAGTTGGATTCTAAACCCCGAACTGATTCTGAAGCACTGACTGCCCGAACCGACTGTCGCGTCGGGTATCCTGCTGCAGGTAGTAATGAGTTGTGAATGTGTGGACAGAAGACCACGTCGCAGCTTTGCAGATCTCTTCAATAGTGGCTGACTTCAAGTGGGCCACTGACGCTGCCATGGCTCTAACATTGTGAGCCGTGACATGACCCTCAAGAGCCAGCCCAGCCTGGGCGTAAGTGAAAGAAATGCAATCTGCTAGCCAATTAGAAATGGTGCGTTCCCCACAGCCACTCCCCTCCTGTTGGGATCAAAAGAAACAAACAATTGGGCGGACTGTCTGTTGGGCTGTGTCCGCTCCAGATAGAAGGCCAATGCTCTTTTGCAGTCCAATGTGTGCAGCAGACGTTCAGCAGGGCAGGAATGAGGACGGGGAAAAAATGTTGGCAAGACAATTGACTGGTTCAGATGGAACTCCGACACTACCTTCGGCAAGAACTTAGGGTGAGTGCGGAGGACTACTCTATTATGATGAAATTTGGTGTAAGGGGCCTGGGCTACCAGGGCCTGAAGCTCACCGACTCTACGAGCTGAAGTAACTACCACCAAGAAAATGACCTTCCAGGTCAAGTACTTCAGATGGCAGGAGTTCAGTGGCTCAAAAGGAGGTTTCATCAGCTGGGTGAGAACGACATTGAGATCCCATGACACTGTAGGAGGTTTGACGGGGGGCTTTGACAAAAGCAAACCTCTCATGAAGCGAACAACTAAAGGCTGTCCTGAGATCGGCTTACCTTCCACACGGTAATGGTATGCACTGATTGCGCTAAGGTGAACCCTTACAGAGTTGGTCTTGAGACCAGACTCAGACAAGTGCAGAAGGTATTCAAGCAGGGTCTGTGTAGGACAGGAGCGAGGATCTAAGGCCTTGCTGTCACACCAGATGGCAAACCTCCTCCATAAAAAGAAGTAACTCCTCTTAGTGGAATCTTTTCTGGAAGCAAGCAAGACACGGGAGACACCCTCCGACAGACCCAAAGAGGCAAAGTCTACACTCTCAACATCCAGGCCGTGAGAGCCAGAGACTGGAGGTTGGGATGCAGAAGCGCCCCTTCGTTCTGTGTGATGAGGGTCGGAAAACACTCCAATCTCCACGGTTCTTCGGAGGACAACTCCAGAAGGAGAGGGAACCAGATCTGACGCGGCCAAAAAGGAGCAATCAGAATCATGGTGCCTCGGTCTTGCTTGAGTTTCAACAAAGTTTTCCCCACCAGAGGTATGGGAGGATAAGCATAGAGCAGGCCTTCCCCCCAATCCAGGAGGAAGGCATCTGATGCCAGTCTGCCGTGGGCCTGAAGTCTGGAACAGGACTGAGGGACCTTGTGGTTGGCTCGAGATGCAAAGAGATCTACCAAGGGGGTGCCCCACACCTGGAAGATCTGGCGCACTACTCTGGAGTTGAGCGACCACTCGTGAGGTTGCATAATCCTGCTCAACCTGTCGGCCAGACTGTTGTTTACGCCTGCCAGATATGTGGCTTGGAGCAACATGCCGTAATGGCAAGCCCACAGCCACATGCTGACGGCCTCCTGACACAGGGGGCGAGATCCGGTGCCCCCATGCTTGTTGATGTAATACATGGCAACCTGGTTGTCTGTCTGAATTTGGATAATTTGGTGGAACAACCGATCTCTGAAAGCCTTCAGAGCGTTCCAGACCGCTCGTAACTCCAGGAGATTGATCTGCAGATCGCGTTCCTGGAGGGACCAGCTTCCCTGGGTGTGAAACCCATCGACATGAGCCCCCCACCCCAGGAGAGACGCATCCGTAGTCAGCACTTTTTGTGGCTGAGGAATTTGGAAAGGGCGTCACAGAGTCAAATTGGACCAAATCGTCCACCAATATAGGGATTTGAGAAAACTCGTGGACAGGTGGATCACGTCTTCTAGATCCCCAACAGCTTGAAACCACTGGGAAGCTAGGGTCCATTGAGCAGATCGCATGTGAAGATGAGCCATGGGAGTCACATGAACTGTTGAGGCCATGTGGCCAAGCAATCTCAACATCTGCCGAGCTGTGATCTGCTGGGACGCTTGTACCCGGGAGACGAGGGACAACAGATTGTTGGCCCTTATCTCCGGAAGATAGGCACGAGCCGTCCGAGAATCCAGCAGAGCTCCTATGAATTCGAGTCTCTGTACTGGGAGAAGATGGGACTTTGGATAATTTATCACAAACCCCAGTAGCTCCAGGAGTTGAATAGTCATCTGCATGGACTGTAGAGCTCCTGCCTCGGATGTGTTCTTCACCAGCCAATCGCCGAGATAAGGGAACACATGCACTCCCAGCCTGCAAAGCACTGCTGCTACTACAGCCAGGCACTTTGTGAACACCGTGGGCGCAGAGGCGAGCCCAAAGGGTAGCACACAGTACTGGAAGTGACACGTGTCCAGCCGAAATCGCAGATACTGCCTGTGAGCTGGCAATATCGGAATGTTTGTGTAGGCGTCCTTCAAGTCCAGAGAGCATAGCCAATCGTTTTCCTGAATCATGGGAAGAAGGGTGCCCAGGGAAAGCATCCTGAACTTTTCCTTGACCAGATATTTGTTCAGGGCCCTTAGGTCTAGGATGGGACGCATCCCCCCTGTTTTCTTTTCCACAAGGAAGTACCTGGAATAGAATCCCAGCCCTTCTTGCCCGGATGGCACGGGCTCGACTGCATTGGCGCTGAGAAGGGCGGCGAGTTCCTCTGCAAGTACCTGCTTGTGCTGGAAGCTGTAGGACTGAGCTCCCTGTGGGCAATTTGGAGGCTTCGAGGCCAAATTGAGGGTGTATCCTTGCCGGACTATTTGAAGAACCCACCGGTCGGAGGTTATAAGAGGCCACCTTTGGTGAAAAACTTTTAACCTCCCCCCGACCGGAAGATCGCCCGGCACGGACACGTTGATGTCGGCTATGCTCTGCTGGAGCCAGTCAAAAGCTCATCCCCTGCTTTTGCTGGGGAGCCATGGGGCCTTGCTGAGGCGCACGCTGCTGACGAGAGCGAGTGCGCTGGGGCTTAGCCTGGGCCGCAGGCTGTCGAGAAGGAGGATTGTACCTACGCTTACCAGAAGAGTAGGGAACAGCCCTCCTTCCCCCATAAAAACGTCTACCTGAGGAGGTAGATGCTGAAGGCTGCCGGCGGGAGAACTTGTCGAAAGCGGTATCCCGCTGGTGGAGCTGTTCTACCACCTTTTCGACTTTTTCTCCAAAAATGTTGTCCGCTCGGCAAGGGGAGTCCGCAATCCGCTGCTGGATCCTATTCTCCAGGTCAGAGGCACGCAGCTATGAGAGTCTGCGCATCACCATACCTTGAGCAGCGGCCCTAGACGCAACATCAAAGGTATCATATACCCCTCTGGCCAGGAATTTTCTGCACGCCTTCAGCTGCCTGACCACCTCCTGAAATGGCTTGGCTTGCTCAGGAGGGAGCTTGTCCACCAAGCCCGCCAACTGCCGCACATTGTTCCGCTTGTGGATGCTCGTGTAGAGCTGGTATGATTGAATCTTGGCCACGAACATAGAGGAATGATAGGCCTTCCTCCCAAAGGAGTCTAAGGTTCTGGAGTCTTTGCCCGGGGGCGCCGAAGCATGTTCTCTAGAACTCTTAACCTTCTTTAGGGCCAGATCCACCAGAGTCGTGAGGCAACTGAGTGCGCATCAGCTCTGGGTCCCCATGGATCCGATACTGGGATTCAATCTTCTTGGGAATGTGGGGATTAGTTAGTGACTTGGTCCAGTTCGCCAGCAATGTCTTTTTTAGGACATGATGCATGGGTACTGTGGACGCTTCCTTAGGAGGAGAAGGATAGTCCAAGAGCTCAAATATTTCAGCCCTGGGCTCATCCTCCACAACCACCGGGAAGGGGATGGCCGTAGACATCTCCCAGACAAAGGCCGCGAAAGACAGACTCTCGGGAGGGGAAAGCTGTCTTTCAGGGGAGGGAGTGGGATCAGAAGGAAGACCATCAGACTCCTCGTCAGAGAAATATCTGATGTCCTCCTCCTCCTCCCATGAGGCCTCACCATCGGTATCAGACACAAGTTCACGAACCTGCGTCTGAAGCCGTGCCCGACTCGACTCCGTGGAAACACGGCCACGGTAGGAGCGTCGAGAGGTGGACTCCCTCGCCCGCATCGGCGAAGCTCCCTCCGCCGATGTCGTCGGGGAGTCTGCCTGGGAGGCGGCCGCAGCCGGTACCGCAAGCGGTACCGGTACCGGAGACCTCACCTCGGGCAAGGGGCCAGCTGGCGCCTCATTCGACTGTACCGGTGGCGCAAGCACCCCCGGTACCGGAAGGGAAGGGCGCAACAAGAATCTCTAGAAGAACGGCCCGGAGACTCTCGTGCAGAGCGGCTGTGGAGAAAGACTGGGAAGCCGATGCAGAGTCTGTTCCGGGCGTGGAGGCGGTTCTGGTCTGTACAAGGGGGAGTGCATCGACACCTCCTGAATAGAGGGTGAGCGGTCCTCCCAGTGCCGATGCCTACTGGGTGCCGACTGTCTCGGCGACCCAGAGCTCTCGGTACCGAGACGGGAAGGAGACCGGTGACGATGCTTCTTAGACTTCTTCAAGCGAAGCATGTCACCGGAGCTTCCCGGTACCGACGAGGAGGACATAGAATCCAACCGTCGCTTCCTCGGGGCTGAGGCTGAAGAAGGTTGATCTCGGGGGAGGGGGGGGCTGTACCGCAGGAGCCCTCGGGGCAGGGGGAGACCCACCCGAAGGCTCACCGCCACCAGGAGGGGAATGGACAGCCCTCACCTGCACTCCAGATGAAGCACCACCGTCCAACGACATCAGCAACAGCACAGGTTCCGGTACCACCGACGCAGCCTTTCGATACCTCGGTACCGACAATGCCGGAGGTAGAGGCCTCGATGCAGTCGATACCGATGCCAAGGTCGAAGACTTCGATGCTGTCGACGTCGATGCATTCAATGCCCGTGCTGTTGTCGTCGAAGCGCCCGAGAACAACGCGTTCCACTGAGCCAATCTCGCTACCTGAGTCCTCTTTTTTAAAAGAGCACAAAGACTACAGGCCTGCGGGCGGTGCCCAGCCCCCAGACACTGAAGACACGAAGCGTGCCTATCAGTGAGCGAGATTACCCGGGCACACTGGGTGCACTTCTTGAAGCCGCTGGAAGACTTCGATGACATGGGCGGAAAAATCACACCGGCGAAATCAAAATTCGCGATGATGACGAAGGGCACCAAAAAGAAGGGAGAAAAACCCGAATCGAGGCCAAATAGGCCGGTCCCAAAAGCGAAAGGAAACTTACGCGGGGAAAAAGACTGGAAACATGGGAAAAGGGTAAAGACCGATCGGTCTCTTTTTTTTTTTTTTTAGCGAAAATCGCGAAGACGCGCGAGGTCAACTTGAGGGGCACAAAACGGCGGTAAAACACGACCGTCCTGAGCGCGGACAAAAGAAGACTGACGAACACAAGCCGGTTCGGGCGGGAAGACGGCCGCACATGCGCGGTGCGCATCGGCGCGCGAGGACTAGCAAAGGCCTTTGCTAGTGAAGTTTCCAACTGGAGGGGGCTGCCGTGGACGTCACCCATCAGTGAGAACAAGCAGCGTGCTTGTCCTCGGAGAATGTTCTATAATCTGCACATCCCTGATCTGCCCATGCCCCTCCAATGTCCACACCTCCCTAGAAGTTGAGTGTGACAGAAATTGTGCACACAGCTTCTAGAACAGTGACTAAGGGCAGTTGTGCATGCAACTAATTGGTACCAATTAAGCCAAATGTCTTAACTCAAACAGCCAATTATTAAATTGTGCGCACAACTGACATTTTATAAAATTGTGCACACAAAATTTAAAGAAGAGGGAGGGGGGCTGCACTAAGCAGCATATATACAGTGTGATGTGTACTGTCCACCCTGCCCCTGTGATGTCACCTCAGATGTCTGCTAGACTAGACTATTCACAGTCCTATACTTGGTACATGCTAACTGTCCATCCACAATAAATACAAGTGAGGTACAACAGCTGCAAATGTATTTGAGCACCAATAATATGCTGTTATGCAGAAGTATACTGTATTATATAAGCATCCAGTATATACTTTTCACAGGTTCCAATTTTCAGTTCATGAGAACTCTGGAAAAGAAAGCAATTAGGTGATCTACTCCTCCTAAATGCTGTATATGTAAGGCACCTATAGTGTTTGCTCCAGCTACAGGAAAAAAAAAATCTTGTGTGCAGTCTTAGTGTACAATGACAGGAGCAGCGGTTATAATATGCCTTAGTTTAGCCACATCATCTCCCAAACATATTCTTTACATTTCAAAACGTAATATAGTAGGGCTGCAACTTCAGCAAATTTTGTGGCAGAATTTAGTGAGCCCTAGAACTGACTGGAGTGGCTGCTGCCTGATTGAGCAGGAAGCGGTAGCTCCTGTATCAGTCCTGTTCTCTGTAAATCCATGGACTTACCATCCTAGGCAATAGTACCATCCAGAAAGGAAAACTTGTGATTTTCACAGCTGAGCTTTGGCAGGGTTAAACTTTAAGATCAGCTGCTAATGAGCTTTTCAAATATATTGTATGTGTGCCCAGTGTCCAGATTCATTCTTGGATTGGATCAAAATGTCATCTACTTATCATATTATATTTCTCTGAACGACACAAATGAAAGGGCTTCATGCATATATTTGTGAAAACCTTTGTAACCATGGGGGTAGTATACGCCAAGCAGTTTGTTCAGCCCCTGAAATTTTATTTTGTGTTTGCATTAGATATGGCTAAGACAAAAAAAAAAAGCTCAGTAATAATCTTTGCACAGTGCTGCACAGCTGAAGTAAGCTCTTTTTAGATAGGCAGGACTCTACAAACCCCTGCCTGTGTATTATTTTGTTACACCCACGGTGTCTGGGAAGTGGACCAGGACATGACATCATCCAAATCAATCCCCCGCCCCCCCCCCCCCAAAAAAAAGAGCCACCCACTACCACAGGAAAATTCCATTACCCCAAAATACACAGATTCCAGACTAACAGAAGGATTCTTAGACATGGAGCAAGGATATATTCTCAACCATCATTTCCAATGCTCCTAAGAGTAGATCACAGAATCCATGAAGAACTCAAAACTATTTTTCAAAGTATCAGAGATACTGTCCATGAATATATAAAACATATTCCCTCTCTTCTTGGTAATGACCCCTTGGACAAATAAGCTCTTTCAATGCAACTATATAAGAATCTTGTTTCAGTATAATGGATACTTTAAAAAAAAAAAAAGTGGAGCAGTCTCAGTATGAAAAACATTCATAACTTATAAATACAGCATTCACTATTGATAACGTAACAATGAAAAACCATCAACAAAATTTCTGTATGCCACCAATGAACTCTGCAACCTGCCACTAACAGAAGCTACATATAAATCTGATGCAGCATCAAGTTTTGTTTCCTACTGTATCAGAGATCAGCACTCCTCACCGGCCACAGTACTGGAAGAGATACAAGGCATGAATATACAAAAGCATACTGAAAAGAAAAACAAAGTTGCAAAAATATCACAGGTATACTATACTTCAATACTACTCCTCTGGCTACAGGGCTTGGATGGCCAGATACCTGAATCAACGTTATTGTTATAGGCAGAAAAAAACACTAAGACAATGGCTTTGCTAGATCTTCAAATGGCAAAATTATAAAGGACATTAAACTGATGAAATGCTACAGTAAACAAATCGTAACAATGCTGCCAATCAAATAATAGTACGCCATTCAACTATCATTTAAATGCTTTGGTTTCACTGCTTGCAGGTCATATAGCCTTTGTAGCTCCTGCAAAGACAGACTAGTATGCTTCTTCCCTCTCCCTGGTATATGGTCAGGCACCAACCGTCAAGAGTATGTCAATTGCAGGCAATGGGAAACCATAGGTGTAGTCAATGAGTCCAATTATCACAATTTGTGCCTACATAAAACTCTTGTGAAAAGGGGAAGCTATAGCAAAGTCTGCAAGACTAAAAGTGACCTGTTTAAGATGAAATATTTTCCTTGGGATGGGTTTCAACTATGAGGTCTCAAACATACCGAATGGACAACAGTCACATTGACTACAGACACAGTGTCCATCCTGAACACTTACACATCTGTAGGCACCAATATAAAACCAGAATGCACAAACCACGTCTCTTATGTTAAGTCCTCATTTGTAGGCTATACAAGGTTCTTCTTGAAAACCCCGATGGCACTAATACATACCAGTGTTGACCAGTGAATGTATAATGTATACAAAAAGAGGCACCAGCAAAAAATGATTCAAAACACAAATATGCCTTTCCATTTGAGATGTAACTTGATCTTGTAGCAACAGGGCTCTCTATATGCCAACCCCAGTACTAACTTAGGTCTTTCTGATCACTGAATTGTGAAACCCTCTGGCAAGTAACCTGTGCATCAAAATGTAAGATTGCGCTTTAAATTCTGCTTGAGTGGTATAAAGTGTCTAAAATGTAACTAAATTGGATTAATCTCTTGTATGTGTTCAGGTTAAACAGTGTTTATGGAAATAATTGTTTGTTTGTTTCTTGGGTTTTTGTGTTTCTGGATTTTTATTGACTTATTGTAAACTGCTTTGTTACTCATTTGAAAGGCGGTATAACAAATATGCAAATAAATAAAATAAAATTCTTAAATTTGGCCGAAACATGGTGCTCTGGCCATCTAAGTACCATAGTGAAAGGAGTGCTCTTATTGAAGTGTGGTATGCCTGTCCTATTTCTTATTCAGTATTTAACATAGAAAACAAGGTATGAATATTACAGATTACAAAAAAAAAAAAAAAGAGAGAGTGAGAATGAGCCCACTAGGGACAGAGAAATTACCTGTATAAACACATGTAAACCGCTTTGATATATAAACTACATGACCCTTACCATGATTTGAGTGGCTGGTGGGGAGTGCTGATCCCTGATTTGATAGGAAACAAACCACCATCAGTAGCAGATGATGGAATTTTTGGTGGCATCTGATAAACAACAAAAATTACATTACTAATATATTTCTAACTCAGGAGTGTCATTTTCATACTGAGGCTGCCATACACCTGCTCTATACTTTTGAAGTATCCATTACAGTGAAAAACAAAATTCTTATATTGTTGCATTGAAAGAATTTTCCAAAGAGGCATTACCCTGTATAAACAGAAGGCTTTGCACTTTGCTCATGGACAGTATCACTAATATTTTGATTAAAAGATACTGGAGTTTCTCCACTGATCCATAAGTGACAAATAAGAGCAACAGCAATTAGGGCTGAGAATATACCTTGCACTCCATACCTTTGACCCCTTTGTAGGGCCCCTTCCCACAAGAAAACCAGTGTATTACAAATTACACCTTATTCTTATAAATAGTTCTTAACCTTCACAGAAATAAAATTTATTTCCACTAGTTACATGTTTTTAGTCTGGTAGTATAGATATCTGTTAGGAGTCTGAACGTAGTACCGCTAATTAGGAGAGGTGGTTTACATAATATCCTCCAAAGAGGAACGCGGCAGGGTTGTCCCCTGTCCCCGTTATTATTTGCTATTTCTATAGAGCCACTCGCACAAAGAATTAGAATGTTAAGGGATGTTAAAGGGGTCCGATGGGGGGGGGGGGGGGGGGGAGAGACCACAAAATGGCATTATTTGCTGATGACATACTATTTTACGTGGGCTACCCGCTCCTGACACTACCTATAATAATGAGGGAATTGAAATCTTTTGGAATATTGTCGGGCTTTAAGGTAAATTTAGATAAGTCAGAATTAATGGGAATTACAATATCAGACCCAGAGATGGAACAGTTGGGGAGTAATTTTGAATTCAGGGCGACAGCCACTAGCTTCAAATATTTAGGCATAAACATCTCGAGAGATCTCAATAGTTTATATATGTTGAATTATGTACCCCTCTTCAGAGAAATCAGAAAGGATTTATGTAGGTGGAAGCAGGGTTGGTTATCTTGGTGGGGAAGGATATCAGCCATAAAGATGAACATCCTACCTCGGTTGCTACTCCTGTTTCAGACATTGCCTATTCCAGTCCCCAAAGGGGAGATTTGTAAAATGCAAACAGAATTAGGTGGATTTGTGTGGGGAGGGCAACAGGCCCGTTTATCTAGGAAGATCATGTGGCGGACTGTGGAACAGGGAGGAAGGGGAATGCCAAATATTCTTTGGTTTTATTGGGCAGCCCAACTGCAGCAGATAGGAGTGTGGAGTAAAGTGGACCTATCACCGATAACTAACCTAGAACAGATATTTGTACAGGGGAGAAATTTGGATGCGTTTCTGTGGGGATCTATTCCTGATGTACAATACAAGAAGATGTCCCTGAATCCTTTTGTATCACATCTGATGAGTTTATGGAGAGCTCTTAAGAAAAGATTGAGGAGAACCCAGAATAGATCCACGTATGCCTGGATAACACAAGAACCAGGGTTTATGGGAGGGAAAGAAAACCGAATGCTCCTCACTTGGTTTCAAAAGGGGTTGATTCAGTTTCGGGAACTCCTGGAAAATGGGGCGATCAAAAGTTTTGAGGTACTCAGGAGGGAATATGACCTACCTGAGACAGATATATTTGCATATCTTCAGGTGAAGGATTATATGTGGAGGGAAACAGGGATGAAGGATGACCCAACCATAACTGAAAAATTTGAAAATGTGTGGGGCGCCATAGACCTGCAGGGGAAAGGGATATCTAAACTTTATGATTATATTAGGGGAGGGGACTTTGTAAAATTACCGTACATGAAGGCATGGGAAAGGGATCTGGATACTGAACTGACTGAAATAGAATTGCGGAGAATTTGCTTAGAGGCCAAGAAAGCATCTATATATGTGTCCTCATTAAAGATATTAAGCAGATGGTATTACACGCCTGATAAATTAAAAGCAATGTTTCCAGATGCCTCAGACACATGTTGGAGATGCGAGAATGGGAGGGGAACATACTTTAATATCTGGTGGGAGTGTCCGGTATTACAGGTATTCTGGGGGGGAAGTAACTGGCTTATTAACTACAGTGGTGGGCAGCTTGGTTCCATGTGATCCTAGGTGGTGCTTGTTGGGATGGGGCAATAGGAGGGGGGAAAAATGGCAATGCAGAATAAAACGAATGGGAATGGCTGCGGCGAAAACCACTGTGGCCTTAAATTGGAAACAAACAAAGGGTCCTATAGGGAAGGATTGGGTGGAGAGGCTTAGGATAATGGCGGCTATGGAAAAGATGACGGATAGACGTAGAGGGAGATATTGTCCCACTGCAGAAGAATGGATGCAACTGGAAGTACTCTTCACTGGAAACATAGAGAATAGGGCTGGTTAAGCTATAGTTTTAAAGGGGGGGAGGGGGTTGGTGGGGGGGGGGGGGAAATCACTTGTGGAATTTGTTTGAATTTTGACTTTTTGAAAAGTTATGAGAGTCTTTGGCTCCAGATTGATGTTATATTGATTGATGTTCAATAAAAAATTTATAAATGGAAAAAAACCCCAAAAAGAATTCCAAAGTATTTTGCTTTTTTAATATCTGCCACTATTTTTTCTTTGACATAATTTCCCAGAAGATGAATGAATTCATTTTGAATTTTGGAAGATAAGTATGAAGTCACTCTCCTTTCAGAAGAAACAGTATGATTGATTTTTACAAAATGTTCCTTCAAAATTGGGTCATAATTTGAGAGTAATTCTATCAACTCCAAAACATTTCCTTTGTTTGCTGATGACCTATCCTCTCTGTGTCCACGGAAAGGAAGATTTTGTTTCGACAAAAACATGATTACATCCAAAAGACGATATAAAATGTCTCTCCAGTTTTTTCTCTCTTTATCCATTTCCACTTGATGGATTTTATCAATAGTTTTTTGGAGTTGCAGTCCCATTGCCAAGGTCTTCCATTTTTCTAAGCAGGAGAGATGTTGTTCAGATAGCTCATGTTCAGGAACTTTAGGATTTAACTTCCACCAGTTTTTAAAGCCAGTTATAAAAACTGATGTTCCAGCTTTTGTCTCATTATCTGCAAACAGTCTGCAGCAAAAACAAAACAATTTTTTGATTTTGAATAAGCCATCCAAGTTCTCAATACTTTTTCACCCTTTGGTAAAGATTTATAAAACCATGAAGTTGTTAAGTGTCGACTGCCTCCTTTGCTCTTTTTTCCTTCTCGTTGAACTGCAGAGAAAGGTTCATCTTTATTCTGAAGAGGTTCACTTCCCCTTTTAACCAGATTAACTCTCAAGTCATCTGGAACTGGTATTGGCCAAGAAGCGATATCAGAATAAAGTAAAATCATTTGTTGCCATTTCTTCAAACTCTTGTTGGTCTTTACTACTAGTGTCTCTTTCTTCTCCATTGCTATCAATTCCTTTCTCTTCCTCATTATCAGTGCTTATAGATGATGATGATTCATTGTCATCTTTCAGCCCTGTGTCATCTGAATCACCTTGTGTTGTTTCTAGTATAGGTGCTTTGGATGCGCCACCTTCTTCCAAATTTTCATTACCTAAATGCGATGTTGAAGGCATTACATATTTCAACATAGATCCAGACATTGCTTCAATCGCCTCCTCGTTTGCTTTTTTAATTTTTCTTTCTTGTGCTCCACTGAATCGATGTTGTTTCATGTTGGTATCCCACCTCGAATTTCTTTAAAAAATTCAGAATAAATATGAACCAGTTGGTGGAATGATTTCTAACCATCAGGCAGCGTATACCCCCTCTCTCTCTCTTGCCCCTTTCCATCCAGCATCTGCCTCCTTTCTCTGCCCTTTTCTATCCAGTGTCTGGTCTGCCCTTTCTTCTCTCATTTCCAGCGCCATCCGCCCCTCTGTCTGTCCCCTCCATTCATCATCATCATGCACTCTTTCTCTCCCATCCAGAGTAGTGTTCTTGCCCCCCCCCCATCCTTCCTTTTCACATTTTATGACCCCCCCCCTGGCTGCAGCTTGATGCTCTTGTCAAACTAGCAGCAGCAGAAAATGCAATGAAAATATGTTTTTAAGTCAATTTAAATAAATAAATATTAGATTGCGCCACGGGGCCTAATTACCTGGCTGCTGGCTGGAATGGAAGTGATCCAAGATTCTTCTGCGGTTCTGCCGATGATAGACTGGTGGCCGGCAGGGGTGGAGGAGTGCACTAGCAGTGCAGGAAGCTGGAAGGAAGCAGAAGGCGCTAGGTCGCGGCTGCAATGAAGTTTGGTGGAAGAAGAAACTTTTCAGCTCATGGCAGAGAACTTATATTGCATGATTAAACATTGTCATCACTGAGAGTATCAGAAACAATCACTGTGCAAATGAACCATGTTTTTTTAGGTTTCAGCTGCAGGTAGATGCATTGATTTTTGCAGGGAAGAGGGGGCAAAGAGGGTTGAGAAAATAAAGTGATCAAGAAAAAAGTGCTCAAGATAGGAGCTTCAAAAATCTAGAGCAAGAAAATAACCAATTCTTTGGTCTAAGCCTTGCAAAATCCATTATGCAGAAAATGGAAATTTGCATTTATATAGCACTATCCATTACAGGACTGCAGAGAACACTGCAACGGTGCAGCCATTGCTGGGGGCGGAAAAGGAACCATTTTACCAACTGGCATATTGCTGAACAGGACTTTTAATTGCACAAATGAGTGTGATCAGGATAATAAGTCTGTACCATATTAGACTTTGTTTTAAAATATATCAGTGCACGGAGACGGAGTACAACTTTAATTACCTAAGATTTCAACAATAATTGTTAATTAGTGGTGATCTAAGTGACAGTATAAAATTCTGTTGACCCTTGGCCTTGCCTAATATGACCCGACCCATAATAACAGTAAAAAAGATTAGATCACCACCACACCCCTCTAGTAATGAAAGAAACCAGCCAAAACTCCCAAAAGATCATAGGAGCCGACTCTGTGGGCACAGTGGGTGCTTGAGCACCCTCAATATTGAAAAAATTCCTTATATGTTTCCAGGGAAGGGTTATTTTCATTGGGCCTAGCACCCCCAATAATTTTGAAAAGTTGGCTGCTATGCAAAAGATCATGAGAAAAGAGATACCTGATGGAAAAACTGAAAATAAAACTCACTCAATGTTATTCAGACTGCTGCTGTGCTGTGCAACTCTGCGATGTGCGACGCAGAGAGGAATCAGGACTCGGAGCCAAAACACACCCTGACTGAGGAGACGTTACTGCTCTGCAGCAGGAAGCCCGCAACAAGCCAAGGCGCACTGGCGCGCAGGGTGCAGCGGGGGAGGAAGGCGTCATGACATCAAGTAGGATGGGCGGGACTTGAGTCGGACTGTCTCTGAGACTGGAGAGGGAGGGAGGGAGAGAGGAGCCAACAATGTGAGTGAGCCGCAGAGAAGTGTTTAAGGCGCACGCGCCAGTGCAGCGTTAGGGGAAGTCCATTGTCCAAACAAACTGACGGACAGAGCAGCGGAGCAGAAGAAGAAGGTAGGAATCGGATGACACGCCGGACGAAACACCCCCCCCCCTTGGTTGCACCCAGGGCGGTCTACCCCCACCGCCCCCCCCCTCGGTACGCCACTGCCTGGAGCAGTTGTTAGTGGGTGCAGTGGACTTCAGCAAGGTGGACCCAGGCCCATCCCCCCCCCTACCTGTTACAGTTGTGCTGGTAAATGGGAGCGCTCCAAACTGCCCCCAAAACCCACTGTACCCACATCTAGGTGCCCCCCTTCAGCCATAAGTGCTATGGTAATGGTGTATAGTTGTGGGCAGTGGGTTTGGGGGGAGGGGGGCTCAGCACCCAAGGGAAGGGAGCTATGGACTTGGGAAGTATTTAAATTTTTTTAATTGTTACAAGTGCCCCCCCTAGGGTGCCCGGTTTCCTGGCATGTGAGGGGGACCAGTGCACTACGAATCCTGGCCCCTCCCATGACCAAATGCCTTGGATTTGTTCGTTTTTGAGCTGGGCGCCTTCTGTTTCCATTATTGCTGAAAAACGATACCGCCCAGCTCAAATCCGCACAAATCCGATGCATTTGCCCGGCACAAACCGTATTATCGGAAAAAAAGATGGACGCCCATCTTTTTCGGCAATACAGTCTGGCCCGCCCCTTCATGTACCCGTCCTTGGAGATAGACGCCCATGGAGATGGGTGTTCGCGTTCGATTATGCCCCTCTATGGTTTTTGAAAGAACTGTTGTAAATCAAGGTACAACACTAAGCACACAACTCTAAGAGACCAATTCAAACTTGCCATTATTGTATATTAGCTGTTTAGACACCACAAAATTGGAGTTTGTCAATTTGATAGGTTAGGAAAGATTTGAACAAGAGATATGGTAGGTGCAAGCACCCCCGATACCGATGCATATCGCTGCATAAGGCCATTCAGAAGCTCAGGGAGCACGGCCCAGATGCACTCATTGAGGGCTGCTATCGGGAAAGATTGTGGCGTCTGTTAAGGTGCAGGCTGCAGCATCTCGGCTGCTTAGAGACGCCTGCATCGACACCTCCTAGATAGAGGGAGAGCAGTCCTCCCAGCATTGACACTTCTTGGGTGCCGAATCCTTCGGCGCCCCAGAGCTCCTGGCATCATGTATCTTGGCCTTTGTCACGCATGCTCCTCGGTGCCGACAAGGACGTCAAATCCTCCCATTGCCTCTGGGTTGGGTCTAACAATGGACGGTCCCAAAGGGCCTGTATAGCAGAAGGCCTTGAGACAGGTGGAGTCCCACTTGATGCCTCACTGCTTCCAGTGTCACAGGGTCTTGAAGCAGCCATTCCTACCGCGACT
Source organism: Microcaecilia unicolor (assembly GCF_901765095.1). Classification (NCBI taxonomy): domain Eukaryota; kingdom Metazoa; phylum Chordata; class Amphibia; order Gymnophiona; family Siphonopidae; genus Microcaecilia; species Microcaecilia unicolor. The sequence goes on from NC_044033.1 coordinate 111,175,095, forward strand.
CCCGATGCTGGTGTGATGCTTGATGTTGATGCCGAGGCCTCCAACCTCAATGTGGACGTTGAGGGACCAGACCCGGCTCCAAAAATCTTTGCGCATTGAGCCTCTTGGGAAACCTGGGTCCTCTTCTTCATACAAAGACAGAGGACACAGTTGGCAGGGCTATGGTTGGGCCCAAGGCACTGAAGACACCAAGAATAGGTGTCCTTCCCTGAAATGGTCCAGTTGCACTGGGTACAATGCTTGAAGCCACGGAGTCTTCGTGGACATGGAAAGAAAAAACGCACTGGCAAATCAAAAGACACGATGGTGCCTGACAAAAAAGGGGAAAAGGCACAAAAAGAAACAAACCCAACTGGGCAGACCTGAAAACGGCCCGCATCAAAAAGTAAAGGAAACTTAGACGCGGGGCAAAAACTAAAAAATAAAAGGTTTTTATTATTTTTTTGTAAAAGGCAAAACAAAGGGGATAGGAAAAAAAAATCCACTGAAAGGCACTCAAAAGAGAAGAAAAACAATGCTCTAACCAGGGGTGAGAACCACCACCACAAAAAGCTGCTGCTCCTCACGTGGGAAAAAACAAAACCAAGGAAGGCACTCGCACAGCTTGAACTCCTAAAAGCTGTAGGTTTTGCTATGGCAAATTTGCTGGGCCGGGCGTCGTGAGATGGCCTCTACCCACCTACTTGTGAGAATAAGCAAGTCTGCTTTTCCTCGGAGAAAATCCTTTAACCATTAGGCCACTCCTCTACAGGCTGAGAACTACAGGTCAGTTAAGTCTGACTTCTGTGGTAAGTAAATTAAATGGAAATACTTTTTAAAAACAGAGAATAGTAAAATTTTTGGAATACAATGGATTACAGTATCCGAGGCAACATGGTTTCACTAGAGGCAAGTCCTGTCATACAAAATCCAATTAATTTCTTTGTCTGGGTGACCAGAGAGTTGGATTGAGGGAGAGCACTAGATGTGGTGTATTTAGATTTTAGTAAAGCTTTTGGCACAGTTCTGCATAGACGACAAATAAATAAACTGAGTGCCCTCGGTATGGGCCCTAAAGTGACTGCATGAGTTAGGAACAGGTTTAGAAGAAGATGGCAGTGGTAAATGGAGCTCATTCTTAGGAAAAGGATGCTACCAGTGTTATGCTACCACTTGTCGGTTCTCGAGCCAGTTCTTTTTAACATATTTGTAAGCGATATTGCTTATGGGCTGTTTGGTAAGGTTAGCCTCTTTGCAGAGGATACCAAAATCTACAATACTGTAGACACCCCTGATAGTGTGAATAACATGAGTAAGGACTTTGCGAAGCTAGAGGAACGGTCTGGAACAGTCTGGAATTTGGCTGCTAAGATTTAATGCTAAAAAATGCAGTCATGCATTTGGGCTGCAAAAACCTAAAGGAACGGTACTGTTTAGTGAGTAAAGAACTTTTATGCACAAAAGAGGAGCGGGACTTGAGTGTGATCGTATGCAATTATCTTAAGGTGGCCAAACTGATAGACAAGGCAACAGCAAAAGCTAGAAGGATGACAGAAGAATGGCCAGTAGGGAAAAAAAAAAATGAGGCGATGATGCCCCTGTATAAGACTTGCCACGGTTGTGGCCGTGCCCTTATGTCCAGACCTACTGTTACCCTGTATCTAGCTCTGTGACCTCTCCAGTCTGCCTTTTTTCCTGTTGTTCTTCTTCCTGTTAGCCAAGCCTCGCTTTGGTCTCCCCGCTTCTGCTTCATTTCCTACTTGTGACAGCAGCCTACTCCTTTACAAGGACCCAGGGAGCTTTCCTGCATTGCCTTTGCAACAGGTTTATTTTCCCTTTTCTTGTTGTACTGTTGTTTGATTCTGAGGGAACTGGTCTTCTTGTTAAGCTGTGCCTCTGGGCACAGCCCTGAGCCCTGTGTGTGTGGTTTTGGTTTGAATCTGTATGGATTACTTCCCTGTTAGGTTTGCTCTCAAGCAAAGCCCTCTTCTGTTTCCCTGTGTGTGTGTGTGTGTGTGTGTGTGGTTCTGGGTTGAACCTGAATGGATTACTTCCTTGTTATCTAGGCTCACCAGCATAAGCCTATTCTATTTCCTTGTGTGGTTTCCCTTGTTACCTTTCACTGTTCAGAGAGCAGGCTGTTGCCAGCCCAGTTGCTTTCCTTGATTACTTTGCTTCCGTGCAGCTGTGTGTGCTCTGTCTCTGCCTGCCTTTCCTTTCTCTACCCAGCTGTATGCTGGCTGAGTTCTGGTAAGAACATTGTTTGTTTTTCCCTTTGTTTGCTTTAAACCATTGACTGCAGTGTAAGCCCTGCTTCTTTCTGACTTGTGTATTAGAAGCAGCCTTTCCCTTTAGCCTACTTTAACTCTTTGTCTGCTGTGTTTGTCTCCTGTGAGCACTGCTCCTTATCTGATTTGTATATGTAAAAGCAGCTTTCCCTGTTTGCTTGCTTTTCCCTTTGTCTCTAGTGTCTGTTATTTGACTCTATGGCACAGCCTTGTGTATTCTTAGGAGTGGCTTCCCTTTACCCTTGAGTGCCTTGTGGCACAGCCTTGTGTATTCCTACGAGTGGCTTCCCTTTACCCTTGAGTGTCGTGTGCCACAGCCTTGTATATTCCTACGAGTGGCTTCCCTTTACCTTTGAGTGCCGTGTGGCACAGCCTTGTGTATTCCTACAAGTGGCTTCCCTTTACCCTTGAGTGCCTGGTGACTCACCCTTGAGTATTCCTTTGAGTGGCTTCCCTTTTCCCAGAGTGCTGTATGGTACAACTTAGAGTGTTCCTATGAATGGCTTCCTTTTTTCCTTGAGTGCTGTGTGGCACAGCCATGAATGTTCCTTTACTATGGCTGTGTGGTCTTGTCTTGAGTTTTCCCTGTGTGATTTCTGTTGAGTCCTCTCTGTTTGGTTTCTGTTTGAGTGGGTTGCTCTTCTGTTTAGCTGTGACTACTAGTGCCACCCTGAGCCCTCTCTGTGTGGCAAAAGTGGGCTTTTCCTCCGTTTAGCTGTGTCTACTAGCACAGCCCTGAGTATCCTCTCTGTTTGGTTCTGTTTGAGTGGGTGGTTCTTCTGTTAGCTGTGACTACTAGCGCAGCCTTGAGCTGCTTCTCTGTGTGGCACGAGTGGACAGCTCTTCCGTTTAGCTGGGACTACTAGCTCAGCCCTAAGCTACCTCTCTGTGTGATTTCTGTTTGACTTGGTTAGGACTATTCATTTATACCTGTGGTTCTAGCACAGCCCTGAGCATCCTCTCTGTTTGATCCTGTGTTTGAATGGCTGGTTCTTTTGTTAGCTGTGACTACTAGCTCAGCCTTGAGCTGCTTCTCTGTGTGGCACGAGTGGACAGCTCTTCCGTTTAGCTGGGACTACTAGCTCAGCCCTGAGTTACCTCTCTGTGTGATGTCTGACTTGGTTAGGACTATTCGTTTATAGCTGTGGTTCTAAGCACAGCCCTGTGCTGCCTCCCTGTGTGGTTTTCTTATCTTTTACTTGTGGTTTCTACCATGTGAGTCTAAGTAGGGTTGTCCATTCCCCTTCAGTTTCTTTGTGCCTGTGTGTAGGGTCTTTTGACCCCTTGTTTGTGGCTGTTTAGTGCAGTGTGTGTGTGGACTGCTTGAGTAGTACTTGTTCAAGAGCTTCCGTTCTGTTTCTTTTCCCTTCCCTCTGGTAGGAGTGGGTTCCAGTTCGGCCTTGCAGCCCGTACGAGTGTCCTTCCTTTGGTCCTGGTTCCTGCTTTTGTTAAGTTCCATTCCTGGTTTTCACTTTAGCCAGGCTCTGTTTTCACCTGGTCTTGAGTGTGTTCTATTTGCCATGTCTGGTATCTTGTTTGTATTCAGTGCCTGATTCGCCTCTGCTCTGCGCCTCCCCAGAGGACTTGTCTGCTGCAGCCTAGCTGTAGCCCAAGGGCTCACCATACTGGGTTCCGAGACAAGACTCTGAGACCTCATTTAGAATATTATGTACAATTCAGGAGACCACACTTTCAAAAAGATATAATCAGGATGGAGTTGGTTCAGAGGGCGGCTACTAAAATGATCAGTGGTCTTGACAGATAAAGATCTCAATATTTATTCTTTGGAAGAAAGGAGGGAGGGGGAGATAAGACAGAGATACTTAAAATACCTACATGGTATAAATGCACAAGAGGCAAGTCTCTTTCAATTGAATGGAAGCTCTGGAACGAGGGGGCATAGGATGAAGGTGAAAGGAGCTAGATTCAGAAGTAACCTGAGGAAATACTTCTTCACAGAACGGGTGGTGAATTTGTGGAATGGCCTCCCAGTGGAAGTGATGGAGACAAAAATAGTATCTGAATTCAAGAAAGCTTGGGACAAGTATGGAGGATCTCTACGAAAGTGACATGGACAGTAGATGGCATGGATGGGCAGACTAGATAGAAAAAATGTAGGCAGATAAGCCTATAAGGCCTATGTTTCACCCTTTAACCATGCTATTTGCCCTTCTTTCCACCATTTTTTAATAGGTGAAATACATCTGGGCTGGTCTTGCAAGATGGTATTTTTAAACATCCATGCTTGATTTAAACTTCTCACTTTAGCAGCTACTCCTTTTAGCTTTTTTTTTCTATTTTTCTCCTTTTATCATAGCTTTCTTTTCAAATGTTAAATGAAACCACAACAGAATTCCATAGTGTTTCAATTTCAGTTATTAACTCAAATTTTGTCATGTTATGATCACTGTTGTTTCCTGGACCAACTGCTCCAGAAGTAGTCATTTTTATTTTGTCTAAGAATTTTACCTCCCTAGGATTTTCTGATATGACATTTATCCAGTCAATACTGTGATAACTGAAAGTCACCTATTATAGTGTTAACAGAATTTAGGGAAGCTATCAAATTTGGTAACATTTCATCTTCGGTCAGTTTGCTCTGGCCCAACAGATGGATAGCATAGCCCTATCAGTATTTTTTTTTCCCTTCCAACATGGTATTTCTATTCATAAAGATTCCACTTTCTTATCTTTTCCCAGCTGAACCTTAATCCTGTTAAACTCAATTCTCTCTAACACAGAGAGCCACCCCTCTCCAATTTATGTATACACATTATATTGAACCAGATAAATAAGCTTGTATACAATGAAATATTTGTTCATACAGTTCAGTATTTTCCCCAAATAAAACATCCTCCCCAACCACCCATCCCCTACCTTAGGTACATTCTACATTATTACCTAGCACAATTCTTAACCTATCAAATCTGGTACCAAAAGAAAACAAACAGCTAAACACCAATTCTCCCTCCTCCCTCACTCCTGAAACCCCACCTAGCCTAAACCCTCCAAACCAAGAAACTGAGAACTATCAAATCTACCATCACCATCAACCTAGGTTCTTATAATTTCCAGCGATAACAATAAAAAAGTGTTGAAGGTATCAATAGAAATAAGGGGAACTAAATAAGTGGGGTGTTACCAATCCTAGATCCAAACAAATATAAAAAGAGTTCACATCTATTTCAGATCATCAAGAATTGTGTTTTTCTGTCTGGAGAAACCTTGTGCCTCCCAAATTAGCAGTTGATGAACCTGGTTCACCAGTCTCCAATTTAACCACCCTATCATTGTGATATAATTTATACTCTGGTAATGTGGAGGGGCATTTTCAAAAGGATGTCCAAATGTGAACTGAGATGTTTCGCCGAAAACATCTCAAAACAAACATATAGCTCACAACCGTAACTGAACTAGAAAAACATCTAAATTTCTGGTTTGATTATGGCTTTGAGCTAGACCAGAGGTTTTGAACCCTGCCCTCTGGGCATACCCAGCCAGTCCGAACTAGACATTTTAATGCTCAAAACGTTTAAGTACCATTTTTGAAAGGAAAAAAAAAGGTCCCAGGAAAAACATAGAAAAACAAGCCAAAGGGACATCTGTCTGGCAGCAAACTGGCCACAGACATCCCAGTGGTCAGTGCAGTGGACTTCAAAGACCCAGGTACAAATCCCACCTACACCCCTTCATAGTGTCTTGTGAGCCCTCTAGAAACAGACAAAACCTACTGTACCTAAAGGTCCACCACTACAATAACCCTCAGGCTATTGTCATGTATATATTTAGGTACAGGAGATATTTCTATGTTCCAAGAGGATTCACATATTTGTACTGTAATTAAAAAATTAAACTGGGAATTTAACCTGGGTCCTATTCACTGTACTGACCTCTAGACTACTCCAGCCACTTGCTTGCTGCTTTCTTTGACCATATCTGGAGCAGTCATACAGCCTGGTACCAATCTGTCACATCTTTGAGGGATGGGAGGGGGGGGGGGGTCATGCCTTAATCCCGCCAGTGGTCAGTTAGTCAGTCAGAGCACCTGTCTGTAACTCAGTGGTGACTGAAACTGGTCTTGATTAAAAAAAGAAAAAATAAAATACTTTTTTTTTGCCCTGGACCTTTTTTCCTGTTCCATTAATCATTGGGGAAAAGAAATCCAGATTTTAAGCCTGCCCAAATCACGCCTCTGACATTCTCCCTTGCAATTTAGACAAACTGTGGAGTAAAAACATCCCAATTCTGAGTTTCAAAAATCACAACTAAGAGATGTTTTTGCAAGAAAAAACATCTGCTGCATTTGAGACGTTTTTCTCTTTTGAAAAAGACTGAAACAGTGTCCCACTGGTTGTTTTCCTTCTACCAGGTCTCTAAAATACAGTATCATTTATATTTTGTGGCTAGATGCCGTAAAGTTCACTGGGGATTACAGTTAAAATGTAGCTAGTCAAGTACTAGAAATTAGAGCTCACAGAAGTTTCTGTGCTTAACAGCTGGTAAAGTTGAAACCACAAGCTAATCTAAATTTTTACAATTAAAACAAAATCTTTGGAATAAGAATATTTTCCATTTTTTCCAAAAGCATATATAATCCCTTGTCATATGTACTTCATCTGGAAGAATGAATTCCAAATTTTTGCTATCTGGTAAGGGAAAGATTGTTTAAAAATATTTCCATATCTCGCTCCCTTTGGATCTGGAAAATGAAATTTTAGCGAAACACATTGAACTCGATTTTAGCGAAGTACATAGAACTCTTATTTTGACCTAGTTATGGTGGTAACAGAAGAGTCAGAAAATGTGGTGCCTGTCCATTTAAAAATCATTGTACACAACTACTTCCTTAACTGGGAGCCAATGTAATTGGTATAACAATGGTGTGGCACTTTTGTATCTTGTTACTGAATGAAGTAATCGTGCAGCAGTATTTGGTAATATTTGAAGTTTTTTGATCAGAGAATCAGTCAGTATAAATGGCCTATTATATCTACCACTTCATTCAGTGTTAACTCTCCCAGGGCCGGCCTTAGCAAGTGCAGGGCCCTATGCAGACCAATTTGGTGGGGCCCCATCCTAGCCCCGCCCCATCCTAGCTCCACCCCATTGATAAGATTATTCCATTTTAGAACATTTTTTTATTTATGAAATTTCAAATAAAGACAAATGAAGCTAAACTTGTACAAAAAAACTGATTGAAATAATAAGCACAATGCTATCATGAAACCTCCCCTCCCCAGAAATTATTCAGTTCAGTCCACTACAATTAGTAGTTCCAATTCTCATAACAAAGGAGAATAAAGGAAAAATATTAAGAAAAGATTCAGTACTTTCAAATTCCCCTATTACTCTGTAACCCATATCTACTATAATAAAACGCACCCTCAACGTTCTGAGGACACTGACGTCACTGCAGGCACTCACACACCGGTTTGTAAGTTCATGGTGGTGAAGCCACAACACTCACCATGTCTTCATGCCCCGCCCTCGCGTCACATGTGATGACATCGAGGGCGGAACACGTACACAACAAGGCAAATGAACACACGGGGAGCAGTAGGGAAACACGCGGAGCATGTTTCCCTACTCCTCCTCTTCCAACAAATTGCAGCCGCCGAGGATGTGCCTTGCGAGACTTCAACTCTCGGCGGCCATTTTGAAACGCCGAGAGCCAGACTCCCACACGATGCAGCACGGCAGCTAGTAGCACCGCTACGGGCAGGAAACAGGGGGCTCTTTCTTTCCTGCCCCGACCGAACAGGTACCTCTAGACCACCAGGGAGACTAGCTAAGGGGAGGGGAAGGGAGTCCCGTGCCCGCTAGCGCCTGTTTCATCAGAGGCAGAAACGGGCCTTTTTACTAGCATGCAATAAAATAAAAATGAAATGAAAAGATATACAATAAAATAAAGTGATGTGTAAAATATAAAAACATATAGACCACCAAGGTATTAAAAATTGTTTTAAAATATATACCACAACTCTCTGACTCAAGAAGACTCCAACTCTGTCTGTCATCCATAATTGTCTGACAACACACAGAAAAAAATAAGTAAAAATAAAATAGTCACAATTAATACCTTATACACCAATATACCAGCCATATGGAAAATGCAGACCGTCAACAATATGAAGCTAGCAAGGGATCATAATATCACAATTCTCATGTAGAGCCACAAAACACCCTTTTAGAGGTAGTGTGTCATGATTTAGGCTCTACACCCTTTCTGATGTTTGATGCCACCTTAGTAAGGCCAACACACAATCTCTCCACTGCAAAACACTATACACAAACTTGTGCAAAAACACACTCATAACCTTAACAAACCATAAACAGCACTAATTCCAAGGACAGGACGAGCTACAACCTTATGCGTGGCGTGGAAAGGCAACTGTAATTACACCGGGCTCTAAAACACCAGTGCACAACCTAGTGAAAAAAACAAACAAAAAGGGCTGCAAACTATACGCTAGCAGAATACTGCACCTTCCTTGATCACACCTGAAAAACACATGAAGGCAAAATACTGAACTGGAAAGTTACCTCAAGAAGTCAGACTCAGCATGCAGCAATACTACAAAAATTGAAACTTACATGAAAAATATCACAGATGCACATTTCCAAAAACTGACATATTCCAATTAATAAATCCTGAATAAAATAGTTTTTTCTACCTTTGTTGTCTGGTGACTTTGTTTTTCTGATCATGCTGGCTCAGTATCCGGCTGTGCTGCTATCTGTCCTCCTAATTCAGTTTCCAGGGCTTCCTTTCCATTTATTTCTTTACTTTCCGCCTTTCTTCTTCATTTTTTGCCCTACATCCGTAAGTAAAAGCTGGGTCCTCCGCAGACTTGACTGTCCAGTGGATCCAGCTTCTGCCTATTTTCTATGTCCATGTGCACTTTTTCTCCTCTCTTCTTTTTCCCTCACCTCATCTCCTTCCTCACTCTTCCCTCGCCTCCATCCATGTCCAGCATTTCTTCTCTCTCCTCTATCCACCCATGTCCTGCGATCCTCCTGTCCCCCCTGCCATCCACCCATGTCCAGCGACCCTCCTGTCCTCCCTGCCCTCCCCTGCCATCCACCTATGTCCAGAAACCCCCCTCCCCTGCCATCCACCCATGTCCAGCGACCCTCCTGTCCTCCCTGCCATCCACCCATGTCCAGAAACCCCCCTCCCCTGCCATCCACCCATGTCCAGTGACCCTCCTGTCCCCCCTGCCCTCCCCTGCCATCCACCTATGTCAAGTAACCCCCCGTCCTCTACCCATGTCCAGCGACTCTCCTCGTTCCCCTGCTCCCCCTCCCTCCAGCCACCTGAGCCCCCCCTCCCCTCCCCGCCAAACGACCCTCTTCTGCCACCCGACCCGGCCGGCACCTGACCCAGCATTTTTTAAAAAAAATCTACAAGCAGCGGTACCTCACGCGTCTGAGAGTAAAGGATGAAAAATCACATTGGCCAGCCTTCCCTCATGCCCTGCCCTTGCGGAAGTTACATCAGAGGGCGGGACATGAGAGAAGGCCGACAGACGGACAGAGCGATTTTTTTTCTTTTATTCTCAGATGCGAGGCACCGCCGCTTGTAGATTTTTTTTTAAATGCTGGGTCAGGTGCCAGCCGGGTTGGGTGGCAGAGAAGAGGGTCGTTTGGCGGGTCAGGGAGGGGGGGGGGGCTCAGACGGGAGGGGGGCTCAGGTGGCTGGAGGGAGGGGGAGCAGGGGAACGAGGAGAGTAGCATCGCTGGACATGGGTGGAGGGCAGGCGAGCAGCGGCGGAAATCGGGAGAGGCGAGGCAGAGTTTAGGCGCCGCACGGGGCCCTATGTGGCCGCCTCGGTCACCTCTGCCTAAGACCGGCCCTGAACTCTCCCATTGTAACATTCTCTTTCAAGACTGTAATTCTATTTACTGTGTAAGCCGCATTGAACCTGCTATGTGTGGGTAAGCGCAGGGTACAAATGTAATTAATAATAATAATAATATTTTTAGGCTTCTAGCATTTGTTTAAAATACATTTCATAACTATTTTTACTCATAAGTTGCTTAGTAGTTCACAGGGATAATTTTGTATTAACTGGGGACTATGGTTATGGCAAGAAGACATTTTAATGTATTTTTGGTTTATTTTTAAAATTGCACTTTGTGTTGTTGGCTTGTTAATGCACTTGTGTATGTTCTGATGTAAGCCACTGAGAATGGTAGAAGTGGCATATACATTATTATTTTTTAATTAAATAACTTTTAGTTAGACTTGTTCTACCTATGGCATAATTATTCCACAAATAAGTAGCAATGTTGCTTTTAAGCACTTTTCAGCTTCCCTATATCATGACATACTACGGCAGTTCCAACCAAGTAACTGAAGTGGGTTACTAGGTCATCTGTTCAGGAGGTGGCTGTGTACATACCTCAGTGTTCTAGAATTATTTGGATTTAAAGAGCACTTACATTTTTAAGTATTAGAAAAACATTCCATTGGCAGTCACATTGCGTTCAGTACTGGAAGTACTGTAACTGAATGCTATCAAGTAGAGGAAAATGTTTGTCTTCTGATTTTCAAAGAGTTGCTCATCTAGCAAAGAACCTGCCAGAATTTACACTAAAAACTGGGGGAAAGCCAACATCTTGATCTGAACCATGCGCTCTTGAATAACTATCTTTGAAGGATACTATCAAAACAGGGAAGTTGGGACATTGAGATAGAGGTTGCAACAAAGGCAAAAGCAAGCCAGGAACCTTAAAGGGAGAGCAGAGTAAAAACTGCACATTACTTAACTTGCCAATAAAGTAATCATATAGACAGACTTCTACTGCAACAATGCATCTTCAATAAATCACACAGAAGCACATAACAAATGCCTGTTAAAAAAAAAAATCATTAAAGATTCATTTGTTTAAACAAACTCAAAGCCCACAAATCAGGAGGCAGCAAGTTCCAAAAGCACCAGCCCAGGAACATAGATTAATCTGAAGGCATGAAAAGAACTATTTGCTGATCATAAAATTCTAAATGAAGATATACATGTAAATTTTGCAATAATGACTACAGGAGCACCATTATCTAACATTAAAGTACCTTATTTAAAAACAAAAACCCACTCCATTCTTCCAGTAACCAATGGAGATCAACTACAGAAAAAAATATGACCATATTTCGAACAACCTACTAATAAACAAGTAGCTGCTTTTTGTGCTGTTTGCAAAGCTTAAGATAGACTGCTGTATTTCTTTAAAATGTAGGCCAACAGTGCTCTGAACAACCAATCTAAAATTAACAGCAAATAGATAGTCCCAGAACTGCCTAATTAACCTTAAAGTTTCGACTGTAGAGTGATCTTTTCATCTATTGTTTAGTGCTGACGCTGAGGCTGTGTTGTGTTATTATGCCTGAAAGAATCTTGCCAGTGTGTTATCTAATCGTGGGCATGAGAGCAAGCTCCATTCGGTGCCGATTCCATGCTTGCACTGAATGTGGGATCAAGTTCTGCCCACCAGTCCCGATGTCAGACACCACAGGAATTTTACCACGGCGCCTAGAGGTGCTCCGCTGCTCGATACACTGCATAAGGCACGAACTGAAGGCGCAAACCTTAGGGGTATGTTTACTAAGGTGCGTTAGCGTTTTTAATGTGCCTGTAAATTTAAGGCGTGTTAAACACTAACGCGCCTATACATTTCTATGAGCGTGTTAGAGTTCAACACATGTAAACCATTTAAACCATTTATGTGCGTTAAAAACGCTAATGCGCCCACAGCACCGCTTAGTAAACATAGGCGTTAGTGAGCACCTTTGCATGGCACCTGGCTGGATTAGTCTATCGTCTGTTAGTTTTGCTTTTCTGACTTGAGGTATACGTTTTCATATGTTAAAGGGATGTATTGTATAACATACATTATGGCAAATAGGTTGTTTCAATTATGAGGTGGATTTTTTTTTTGTTCTTAGTGAAATTGGGTGGGTTGGTGGGGAATAATGCTAATACTTATCAACCTACTCCAGTTTTATGTTCTACAAATCAAAAATTTAGATGGAGGAATGGAGAGATTTCTGGCTCTTGGTTAATAGATTGAATTAAAATTGAAAGAATAATCAGAACAATCACAGGCAACAGATCAAGAAAACCAAGATCTGAGATACAAGAGAAATTGAAAGAATAATCAGAGCAATCATAGGCAACAGATCAAGAAAACCAAGACCTAAGATACAAGAGAAATTTATCTAATTTATCTCTAGTTCCTTGTCATTATGAGAATTAGCTTGGGTCTCCTTTGGTACCTCCTTGTATGCATGCTAAATGCCAGATCGGACCACACCTTTGGAATTTAGATTCTTCCATTATGACATACTCTTTACCTTCTTTGTTTACTTAAGAGCACCCCTAATGTTTATTCCCTATCTTTTCTCAAATAATGGAGTTCCTCCCTCCTTCTGTCACTTTTTGTTATGCACATTACATACACACTATTATGAAATTGTAAGTCGCTTAGATGGAACTTCCAACTGGCGGATTAGTATATCTTAATAAACTTGAAATAGCAGAATTAGAAAAGGCTCAAAGAAGAGCAACTAAAATGATAGAGAGGATGGAACTGCTTCCATATGAGGAAATGCTAAAGAGGTTAGGGCTCTTCAGCTTGGAAGAGATAGCTGAGAGGGAATATGATTGAGGTCTACAAAATTCTGAGTGGTGTAGAGCAGGTGGAGGTGAATCATTCAAAAAGTACAAAGACCAGTGGAACACTCAATGAAATTACACAGAAATACTTTTAAAACAAATAGGAGGAAATATTTTTTCACTCAAAGAATAGTTAAGCTCCGAACTCGTTGCCAGGGGATGTGGTAATGGCGGTTAGCATATCTGGGTTTAAAAAAAGGTTTGACAAGTTCCTGAAGGAAAAGTCTATAGTCTGTTTGCCCTGAGATTGGTAGCATGGAATGGTGCTACTAACTGCGTTTCTGCCAGGTACTTGTGACCTGCATTGGCCACTGTTGGAAGCAGGATACTGGGCTAGATGGACAACTGACCCAGTATGGCTATTCTTATGTTCTTTCTTCTCTTAACTGTCTTTTGCCAGTCTCCTTGTCCATTTGGCACTTCTCTTCTCTCCATGTCTACCATCCATCTCCTCTCTACATCCCTATGTATCTGTCCCAGCATCACCCCTGTGTCTTTGACCCTATCTTCCCGCCATGTTGAGCGCCTGTCTTCGCATTCCTATTCTTGACCTGTCCAACATAACTTTATGTTTCTATGCCCCCATGTGCAGAATCTCTTCCTCTCTTTTCCTTCCATCCTGTCTCCCTCTCCCTCCCCCAAGACCAGTCTCTCTCTCTCTCCCCCTCCCAGGGGGACCAGCAAATGTTTTTCTTTCATTCCTTGCTCCTGTTATGTCTCCCCTTTGCAAGTCCAGCACTTCTCCCTCTTCCTTCTTGTGCTAGTATCTTTTCCTCCCCCCCAACCTGACATCTCTTCCTTCTCCCCCCCCCCCAATCCTGGCAGCTCTCTTGGTACCTCTTCCTCTCCCCCACAATCTTTGTTTCCTTCCCATTCTCCTACCTCAACTCTCTCACTTTTCTTCCCCTACTCCCACAACCAGGCTTCTCTCATGGTTTATAAATCAGTTCTTGCAGTGGGATTTGCTTACAAGGCACAAAATAATGGAACTCCTTGCTGAAGTCAATTAGGGGTCAGTGTGATTACTTGAGAAAATGCAAAAAAACAAAAACAAAAGAACTTTCCTCTTTGGAAACTTTCTAGGTGCAGATACCGATCTCCCTGTTTAGTCAATTTTGGTTACTCTTTTACTCTACTGAATCTTTGTTTTCATTGTTATGTATTGTTCTTCCTTTCTCTTTTTATTGCAATGTATTATGTATTCTATATGATGTAGTTTCACTGTATTGTTAGTGCCAGTGCCGGTGGTTGGGAGGCAGGGCTGGTGGTTGGGAGGTGAGGATAGTGCTGGGCAGACTTATACGGTCTGTGCCAGAGCCAGTGGTTGGGAGGCGGGGGGTAGTGCTGGGCAGACTTATACGGTCTGTGCCCTGAGGAGCACAGGTACAAATCAAAGTAGGGTATACACAAAAAGCAGCAAATATGAGTTATCTTGTTGGGCAGACTGGATGGACCGTGCAGGTCTTTTTCTGCCGTCATCTACTATGTTATGTTACATTGAACTCAGGTTGCTGGGATAATAATGACTTGTTGAATAACCTTTTTCAAATGAGGTCTCAAAGACAGGTGTTTTACTTAATTCTTCTCTAAATGTTATTTCCCTTGAAATAGTGACAATGACACCAACAATCACAAAATTAAAAGGAAAATTCAGCTATTGAAAAACCTAATAAGAACAAAACATGAGTTTTAGTCATTAGAAATTGCAGGGCTAAGCTTTAAAGTATGCCTGCTTTAGAAGGCTAAGAGGCCCTTTCACAAAGTGGCAGTCAAGCTACTGCACGGGTAGCATGCACAGAAATCAGCACTACTGCGGGGCATCCTGAGGCGTCCCATACTATTTGAGATCTACATGTGCTGTTTCCCATGCTAGAAAATAAAAGTTATTTTCTAGAACGGGGGTGGGGGGGGGGGTGGGGGGGGGGAAGGGGAGTAGGCATTCCTAGCGATAATCAGGCAGCGCGGGTACATTGCCGTGTGCTGCCTAATTACCACACGAGTAATGTAAGAGCCTTTACTGCCTCCTAAATAGGCAGCAGTAAGGGCTCTGGCAGTAATGGCCACATGCTAATTTGGAAATTAGTGCATGACCATTAATGGCAGAAATAAAAATTTGGCCATTTTAGATCCATGCTAAAAAGTGGCTGGTGCGTGCGGGAAACCCATGTGCTACAACTACTGCTGGCCACTTTTTAGCATAGGTTAGTAAAAGGACCCCTTACTTTTCAGTTAAGAATTAGGAACTAGACAAAACGGGTGAGACATGTTCTAACTGCTAAAATTTGGTCTCATGTGGATAATTATCTGAAATCTTATAATTTTAGGTAACTTGTTTAAGATTTATTATTTTGATTTGCAGGTGTTTTTTTTTTTTAATTCTGTGTTACAGTTGATTTTATTACTTGATAAATTGTCTTTTTCTAAAACCAATAAAATTCTTGGACACAAAAAAAAAAAAAAAAAAAAAAAAAGAATTAGGAACTAGGAAACTTCAGGACCATTTCAAAAGCAACCAATTAGTGGCCTGAAGCACAACAAAAAGGAAAGAAGGGAAAATAGAGAGCAAGACTGCAGATTTACCCCCCCCCCCCCCCCCCCCCCACACACACACACTGTTTACTAAGTTGTGCTAGCGGCTACCTCGTAGCAATGCCAACATAACCCATTCAAAGTGAGTGGGCTGTATCTGCATTAGCACACAGCAGTTGCTAGTGCAGCTTAGTAAATGAGGGGGGAGTTATTTTCTGCCCCTGTAATTAAATGAAAAACATTTTTTTAATATGGAAAAACTTCAGATGCTATTCCCTTGTGTAAATAATGCTCGTCTTACCACTACACTTTTTTAATTTTCCAGCAAATTATCAAGCGGCAACTGCGATTTTACAGATCCCTGAATGCTGCTGGCCTATAGCTTAATGCTAGCAAAGGCCGACTCTAGAGCTCAGTTGCTGCTCCATGTCAGGCTGAGTGCTGCACTGGTAGTGTTTCACATCTCTGGGGCCAAAGTGCTAGGTGCTGCCTGACAGCACAGTCTGATGTTAACAATCCAATATGGTAGAATTTGCAAGAATGCTTTAAATCAACCAGAAATTAAAAACATATTTCTAGACATAAATTAAACTCTTTAAAAAGGACCAACCAATAGTTCAATTACAGAATTTTGCATTCATTTCCCTAGCTTAGTTGCCATCTGCTCTTTGGGTCCGAGCAGCATTCACAGACCCCAGATGGGAAGAAGTCTGTTACTGCACAATGGTGACAACCTAGTGGCTAGATTGTACCTGAATGTAACTCACCTTGATCTACTACTGAAACGTCTGAGCTAAACACAAATACATACATCTACAGAGTCCCTGGTCAAATACTGTTGCTGTAGTGGCTGAGTTAGATGGAGAAAAGAGTTTTTTTAGGATATTTGTCAACTCAATTTAACAGATTTAGAGACCCCATGTGACCACAAGGGCTCGCCAATGTAGCAGTTTCCCTGCCGTTTATAATTTATTTTTGAGATGTGACCAAGAACCACTAACTTGTTCAATCACAAAAAACAGGTTAATTTCCAAGGTTTAGGGCACAAGATGACCAAGTAACTGCCATGGCCTTAAACCAGCATTATCTCTCCACGTGGTTATGAAGGCTCCCAGTGCTATATACACCAATTAAACATTCTTTTTAAAAAGTTATTTTGGCACAATTTGCACCATGTTGAATTTCAGTAAACTAGCACCATTCTGTGCATCATCATGTCCTGCCTCCACCTGCTGGCAGAGGACATAAACCACAAGTCTCTGGATTGACCTGTGGGACACGGACACCGAACACAGGGCCGGTCTTAGCAAGTGCGGGGCCTTGTGCAAACCAAGTTGGCGGGACCCCATCCTAGCCCTGCCCCAGCCCCGCCCCCACCCTAGCTCCACCCCATTGATACGATTATTCAATTTTTAGACATTTTATTTATGAAATTTCAAATAAAGACAAATGAAGCTAAACTTGTACAGAAAAACTGATTGAAATAATGAGCACAATGCTATCATGAACCCCCCCTCCCCAGAAATTATTCAGTTCAAGTCCACTACAATTAGTAGTTCCAATTCTCATAAAGGAAAATAGAGGAAAAATATTAAGAAAAGATCCAGTACTTTCAAATTCCCCTATTATTTTGTAACCCATCAAACCAGAGAGGCAACACAGAGATCCCCAACCCCAAGTAGCCAAAAAAGATATAAGTGCATAGGTTCCCATTAAAGACAAAACCACAACACATTTACAGTACCAAATGTTTCCATAAATCAGCTATATTAGAGATAGACTTTTAATTAAAAATTTAGATATTAGATATGTATCATATGACAAAGAATAAAGTGTTTGCTCAAAGCATGTACTAACCACAATCGCTCAACTGCAAAACACTATGCACAAATTTGTGCAAAAACACACTCAGAACCTTACTGTACCATAAATATTACATGGGGCAGACCCTAATACATCAATATACCACCCATATGGAAAATGCAGACCATCAACAATATGAAGCAAGGGATCATAATATCACAATTCTCATGTAGAGCCACAAAACACCCTTTTAGGGTGGATAGTGTTCACAATGAGTTCCTTTTATTAACGACCATATGTAGATCCTTCAAGAGGTAGTGTGTCATGATTTAGGCTCTACACCCTTTCTGATGTTTTGGTGCCACCTCAGTAAGGCCAACACACAATCTTCTCCACTGCAAAACACTATACACAAACTTGTTCAAAAACACACTCATAACCTTAACAAACCATAACAGCACTAATTCCAAGGACAGGACGAGCTACAACCTTATGCATGGAAAGGCAGCACTGTAATTACACCAGGCTCTAAAACACCAGTACACAACCTAGTGAAAAAAAAAACAAAAAGGGCTGCAAATACTACACACTAGCAGAATACTGCACCTTGATCACACATGAAAAACACATGACACAACAGATAAGAAGGCAAAATATTGAACTGTGGAAAGTTACCTCAAGAAGTCAGACTCAGCATGCAGCAATACTTAGAAAATTGAAACTTACATGCAAAATATCACAGATGCACATTTCCAAAAGCTGACATATTCCAATTAATAAATTCTGAATAAAATACTTTTTTCTACCTTTGTTGTCTGATCATTTAGTTTTTCTATTCGCTTTGGTCCCAGTGTCTTCTGTTTTATGCAGTGTCTTCTTTCCATTTGATATTTTTTTTCTCTCAACACGTCCCCATCCTCCTGTGTCCTTTTGTAGCCCTGTCCCTATCCTTTCTCTAGTTTCAGCATCTGCATTCAAAGTGCTCCGATCCAGCCCTTAAATTCAGCAATTTCCCCTCCATCCATATCCAGCATTTCTCCTCACTCCCCTCCATCCATGTGCATCTACTTTCCTCCCCTCCCTTACATTCATGTCCAGCATTTCTCCTCTCTCCCTTCCCCTCCATCCATGTGCATCTCCTTCGTCTTTCCTTCCCTCCATTCCTGCCTAACATTTCTCCTCTCTTCCCTGCCCTCCACTCCATCTATGTCCAGATTTCTCCTCTCTTCCCTCCCCTCCATCCATGTGCATCTCTTTCCAGTCTTCTCTCCCCTCCATCCACCCATGTCCAGCAACCCTCCTCCCCTCCATCTACCCATGTCCAGCAACCCTCCCCTCCACCCATGTCCAGCAGCCCTCCTCTCCCCCCTGCCCGCCCCACCATCCATCCCCAGCGACTCTCTTCTCCCCTGCCCCCCGCCCTCTAGCCATCCATACCCAGCTCTTGGGCAGCTTTCTCACCCTCCTCCTCCAGGTCCTGTCTCTTCCACCCGCTCTCGCCCATCCGCGTGGTCGCTCGTTTTTATGTTTAAATCTTTTTATTGACTAAAAGATCAAAATACATAAAACAGATAACTTCAACATGAACACTGTTCAAGTACAAGAAAACGTCCAGAATGCCCACCATCAACAATGGATTTTCTTTTACCCCCAACCACCGGCCAAATTCCCCCAGTTATGTTGCAATGCTTTGTATTGGACAATAACAGACAAAACACCAAACTTCCCTCACCAGTAGATCATTCCTAATACATGTGATTACTGTGCTCACCCCTTGCCTCCTCATCCCCCTCCCCCATACCTCCCACCCGCCCTCACTTCACCTTCCCCTTACCAGTTCCTATAGATTCACCAGTGGTGCCTCCCCAAACCTACACAGATCCAACCCCTCCCCTCCTTTACATGTCCACTCTAGGAAATGATGCATTCAGTTGGTACTTAATTATTTAGGATTCTCTTTCTTGCTGTGGGCTGTAACGTGCCCAAGAATCTCCCCCATGTCTGCCTCCATCGCCTTCCCCCCACGGAATTAATGTCTCTGAACTCACACCTCTCCAGCTTCATCAACTCAATCATAAATGATCTCCACTGACTTACAGAAGGACCCCCTATCCCTCCGAGTCCGACACCGATTCACATAGCCTGCCTTCTGCCAGGGTCGGAGCCTCTCCCTCAGACGCGCCCCGCCTCCTCTAATGCAACTTCCTGTCCTGCGCAGAGGTGGGATGCGTCTGAGGAGAGGCCCCGCCCTGACGAAGGCAGAAGGCTGGCTATGTGAATCGCCGGTGTCGGACTCGATGGGAGAACGCCACCCTCAGGGCTTTAAAAACGAGCGACCATGCGAATGAGTGCGAGCGGGGGAAGGTGCAAGACTCGCGCAGGAGGGGAGGAGGCAGAGAAAGGTATTGCAGGAATTGAGGCAGACTCGAGGCGCGCCACGTGGGGCCCCCTTAAGCGCGAGGCCCTGTGCGGCCGCCTCGGCCTAAGACCGGCCCTGAACGAACATATAGAATTTCCTTTAGCCACACGTGCAACTTTGTCAAAAATATCAGCAGAAACTACACATCTCTTTGGTAAGGTTCTGAACATGCTGACATCAAAGCCCTTCTCTGCACCTAAACTTTGGCAGAATAATCTTGAAACATGAGGAACCTACTACCTTGATGTGTGATTTTTTTCTACTCTCCAACAGGCCCACAACAGCCACTTATCAGCCCAGTTCAAGGTATGTGCTATTACTGGTTTGATCCTGTTCCTGCTCTCTCACCACGCTGATTTGATGTGCTTGTTCACACCAAATTGCTTCTCCATTGTTCCCAGGCCCAGTTTTTCTGGGCGCTATCTGTCAAAAAGCACATCCTAGCCCTTCACCAATTCTAGTAAGCCAAACAAATGTTTCTTCTTACAATTTTCTTGATCGTCCACTTTTTCTGCCAGCCTCATGTTCTCCTACTTCAATTTAATCTGTTGCATCATGCGCCCTGTCTCATCTTCTTGTGCCCACACTCCTCATTCTATCACATCCATTTTATAGCTTTGATATTAAAATGCACTTATTTTTTTCCATTTTATTATGTCCTAGCACTGAGTACACATTACAGGAGATCTCTTGCATTACCTCAAACTTGTCAGAAGCCATCAGTGCCTTCTCACCTCTGTTGCCAATGTTTGTGTCAATCACTTGAGCCTTGTCTTGCACATATCACTGGGGCTTGCAGGATACGTGCGTATACTTTTTCTTCACATTTCCACTTTCACAAACCATGCAGATATTTCTGGGCTATGTGCACACAGTTGTTGAAGCATAAAGCATGAGCAGGGATTTGTATGTGCTGGGGGAAGGGGGGTTGACAGGTGCTCCTCTACCCATGTCTTCTCAGCCCTCCAGCATCACTGAAATCCTACAAAAATATAATGTGCTATGAGCTTCACTACCTACACAGGTTAGTGAATCCCACAGTGAAACAGCTCACAAATCAGTCACTTGCCGCTGGCTAGTAAATAGGGGCCTCAGCGGGTAAGGTCTTTTGGGCAGGTAAACACAGAAATGGTAAGTAACTCACCTAGAATTCTAGTTTAGAAGGATAAGTAATTAAAGCTAAAATCCAAACATGACAAATGGAAAAATATCAAGCAGCTATTTAGCCTTTAAAAACCTTAGGTTACTGGGGAAAAATGCACTACATTGCTAATTATTATATACTGTATTTTCAGGTTAGCTAGTAAGCCATATTTAAAACGTGCCCTGTGCTTTGAATCATACCATACAAAAGAAACCAGCTGGATTTCCTAGATCATGATGCTCAGCTATCAGTCATGCCGACGTCAAGCCATAGAAATCCATGAGCCAGTATGTACTAGTACGAATAACAGGTCAACCTGTATTTTTCAATTTCCGAGACATATTGGGGGGGGGGTGGGGGGGGGGGGAGAGGGAAGAAGAGTCCAAAGGCCAGATTTTCTCATTATTTCAGTGGCAAAACCGTCCAGCATATAGGTCCATCGTCTGGAGATTCACCCACCTCCGACAGAGGGACCCACCAAAGCATTTGACCACGGGAGTCGATAGATATACGCCAGAGGTGTCCCCGACTAGACGGGGTTTTAAAAAAAATACCCTGACGACACGACGAAGACAGCGATAACCCAGCACCGGGCTGAATATCAGCTACCACTTCCCTATAGGAAATGGGCTGGGGGTAGACCACAGGTGGTATATAGCCCCAATCTTTTACCCCACAATATCAGTAACCAAAGATAATCGAAGGAGGAGTTGTATGTTTGCCTGATCCCCCCAACCAACCTCTGCCAGGCTGCTCCTCGGTTCCGGGTTGTAAACCTCGGGTTGCGAGGGTCTCAGCCGCGATGGCACGTTATAAGAAGAGCCCTCCAATGTCACAGACTGAACCGGGTTCCTCAATTCGTTCCCCTTTTCCTTCCAAGAGAAGTAACGGAAGGTACTCACGGTGTTTCCCGGCGAAGACAGTTGACTGAAACAGCCAATTTCCAAAGCTACAGGATCAACAGCAGGGATCAGGAGGTAAAAAGTAAACCCACCAGAGAAGCTAAGTATGAGCACTCCGAGTTCCCGTACGAGGTGCGGTTGAGGCGGGGCTAGCGTCTTTGTGTGAGCTCCTATTGGTGGGAACGGTTTGGCGCGAAATGTTAGTGGTGGTCGTTGGTCGTGGGTAGTTTGTTTTGTGGTGAACCGGCTGTGTCGGGATGTTTTGTGAGAGGGCGCTGGAACTAGTCAGAGAGCTGCACCGGGCGGCCGATGGACAGCTACCTGCTTTTAATGTGAGTGTCTGACAGCAATAACGCTGTTGCCTGTGTGTGTAATTTGTTTATTTTTTTTAAGTTCGCTTCAATATGGGCGCTCGATGTGGGTCGTGGACCTGTCCCACTTCCAACCTAACCGTGCAGCAGTTGTGAGAGCCTGGCCTTGAAGCGTTTATCTGACAAATCATAGTCTGTAAATCTGTGAGTGACTGAAGGCAGGTTCCATTATTCTAAAGCCACGTAGGACAGTTCTCACAGTCTGTCATAATAGCCTGAATAAGGCGAATATCCTGCTCTGTTTTAGCTATGATATAATGAAAGTGAATTACAAACTTAGGAGTCAGCTCTGTGGGTGCTTGAACACTCCCAATGTTGAATACACTTTTTGACTGTGTTCAGGCATAAATAATTTCTGTTAGGTTTAGCAGCCCCAATATTTTTTGAAAAGTTGACTCCTATGTTTAAAAATCGTCATCCAGCCTAGAAACCTATGCAAACCCCTAATCCTAGTACTGTAATGCTGGGACCTGTTAACGGCGTTTAGATGGATCTCAGACCACATTTCCGATGTGATGGTACAGATCCTCATTGGTTTCGGGCTTTAACCTCTATAAGCATCCTCTCTCTGGCCCAATCAACTTTTTACCTCAAACTGGATCAGGAACTTAGGAGTTTGCAGCCTTTGTTTCCTGCAGTAATTAATATAATCACTAGTAATTCACTTATAATGCAATATAGAAAATGTTTTCGCAATAATACTTCAAGGAGGTTAGAATGAGAACCAGAGACGGTACAAGGCTGTCTAGCCCATCATATGAGCTGAAGCCGGTAGACTGAGATTGCCACCACACTGTTCACCCAAAGCAATAGCAAACGCTATTGAAAACAATAGTAAAAGATTATTAGAAATAAGGGACTGTCTATGCGCAGACTGACTATGCGCGGTCTATCTATAAAAAGTCAAAACTGTTCCAGTTGGATGGGCAGTTCCTTAAAAGGTGGAGGACAAAAGATTATTTTTTTTTTAAACTTATTTGACAAAAAAAAAAAAAGCAGACCGGATACTAGGAATTATTAGGAAAGGGTTGGTGAATATGACTGAAAATACTATAATGCCTCTGTATCGCTCCATGCTGCGACCACAGCTTGAGTATTGCATTCAGTTTTGGTCACCATATCTCAAAAAAGATATAGCGGAATTAGAAAAAGTTGAAGAGTTGCCAAAATGCCAGACTTTCTCAGTCGAAACACTCTGGATCCCAGAGAGTGGACCCTAAGTGATGTGGTGTTTCAGTCAGTGGTGGAGTGCTGGGGGCTTCCCAGGATGGATCTGTTTGCTTCCTCACTCAATACGAAGCTTCCTCTATTCTTCAGTTGTCGAAGGCAGCCCAAAGTGCAGGGGGTAGACATGCTCCTTCAGCCCTGGCTGGCCGGCCTTCTTTATGCGTTCCTCCATGGCCTCTCATAGGGTGTCTAATTCAGAGGATCGAGATGCACAGGGGCCAGGTGATTTTGGTCTCTCCGGACTGGCCTTGCAGACCTTGGTACGCTGATCTTCGACGTCTACTGGTTGTGTGTCCTCGCAGTTTTCTGGAGATGCTGGGTCTTCTGTTGCAGGGCCCGGTGTCTCATCTGGATCTGGTTTGATTCTGTCTTATGGCTTTGCTCTTGAGTGGGCACGGTTTACAAAGAGGGTATACTCTGTGAACGTAGTTAATACCATGCTCCAATCTCAGCGTCGGTCTACATCCCTGAATTATGTAAGGACGTAGAGGATCTTTGAGGCGTGGTGTGAGGGGTTGAGCATCTCTCCCTTTTGGGCCTCGGTTTCGCAGATTTTGGATTTTTTACAAAAGTCTGGCATTAGCCTCCCTTGTGGTGCAGATTGTGGCCTTATCCTGCTTTTGGGGTCATGTTCACGGGAAGTCTCTGGCTAGCCATCCGGATGTCGTAAGGTTTTTGCGAGGGACGAACCTCATTCGTCCTCCCTCTTGGTAATCTCGGTTCTTATGAAGCCTCCTTTGAGCCTTTGTCTTCCAGTACCGTAAAAGATTTGACGCTGCCTCTTTTGGACATTTGTAAGGCGGCAACTTGGTCTTCTTTGCGTTCCTTTTCAAAGCATTACAGATTGGATGTCTAGAATCATCAGGAGGCCGTTTTCAGAATAAAGGTTCTCACAGTGGGGTTGCTTGGATCCCTCCCATGATTATACTGCTTTGTTACTTCCCATCAGTCACATTCTGGGCCGGTTCAGAGGGACGCTAAGGAATGAGAAATTAGACCTTACCTGCTAAATTGCTTTCCTTTAGTCCCTCCGAACCGGCCCAGATCCTTCCCTCAGTGTGTTCTGTTTTTTTCTATCGTTCAGTGGTTCAGGTTCACTGGGAGCTGTGTTGTACGTTTGCTGTTACATTGTTTAAAAAAAAATCAAAGAACATAAGCAAGAATAATAGTGATAATAATGGAGACATCAGTGTCTGGTATTCGAGGGCATGTCTTTAGGAAACTTTCATTACGTGGCACGGGCTCTGTGTTAGTGAAGTGCCGGTGGCTGCTCAGACTTACTGCTCTCTTCCTTCTTCTGCTTTGGTACAGTAATACTGGATCTTTTCTCTAGCTGGCAAGGGCACTTATTGGCTCTCTCTAGAGTCACAGTTTCTCAGTTTCCACTTGCTGGAAGGCGTGCACAACCCATCAGTCACATTCTGGGCTGCTCCGGAGGGACTAAAGGAAAGCAAATTAGCAGGTAAGGTCTAATTTTGCACCATTGCTATAGCAAAACACAAGAGCAGCTCTATACCACAACTGCCATCTTGACTCCTCCCCACCAGCTTATGCTAGTGTTTTTTATAAAGACACTAGGGATATTTGTAATAAGCTGTTTTAGTTACTTATGCAAAATGGCGTCCTGCGGGATACACTCAGGTTTCCTGCAGTAAGTGCCATATGTGTATGTGCCAACTGCATGCTAAAAAATATTTAAATTTTTTTTTGTAGGAGGCAGAAGGGTGGGTATTCTTGCGCCAATCAGCACAACTACATTACCACATGCTAACTGATTAGTGCAGGAATAGCATGTGAGCCCTTGCCTCCCACAAAATAGGTAGTGGTAAGTACACACACACTAATTTTTTTTTAATGGCCGCACCCTAATGACAACATTAGTGCATGGACATTAATACAAAAAAGCAGAAAAAAGTCATGTTTACAGCTGTGGTAAAAATGGCCTTAGTGCATGGGAAAAACCTGCACAAAGGCATGCTAAGGCCACTTTTTGCTGCAGCTTAGTAAAAGTACCCCATAGGCACCTATGTGTTTGTCTACCCAGCTTCTTGGCTCCACTAAATCTGGGAGTGTAGTGACATGTTCCATTTCTAATATATATATATATATATATATATATATATATATGGCTTCAGGCTGTTTCCCTTCTTTAAAATACAAATTTCAAAGGGATTTCCCATTTTTTTTCCTTTTTGAAAACATACCTCACTCACTAAATCACTTGTCTTCAGAGGAAAAAAAGTTGTCCTTACCTGTAACAGATGACCTCTCTGGATAGCAGGTCTCCATTTGCACAAGATTCCCATTTGACATTATTCTGCCTCTAAGCTAATATATGAAAGGGGAATGGGATTTACCATCCATGTTTAGAGAAAGTCTGTTGACTTTCCAGGTAAGAAAGGTTCATATCCATTCATTTCACCACAGATAGGCTCATGGCACACTTGTATAAATGGTGAATTGCTGTATTCAGAGAGCACATATTACAAGTAGGCAGCTTTGATTTCTAAGACAGCTGCAGTAAACAGAAAACATAAAAATATGCCTCTGCACCAAAATATAAAATTTTGTGCCTTTAGTAAAATGTTTGACTGATCAATTATTTATTCCTCCTCATAGATTCTGGTTAGCATTAGCCTGTAATCGCTGGATTCAATTGCTCTTTGCATCTGGGGTAAACAACTTCAACAGAGCCCATCCCCACCCCATTACATATCTAGCATGTTGATAAGCTTCTTTCTTATGACTGAGCCATATTCTAATGTATCTAAATTAACTCTCCTGTATTCTTGAAAGGAACGTGTATATTTCTTGTTGTATGCATATTTCTTATTTTTTACAGACTAAGGTCCCTATTTACTAAGCAGCGCTAAGGGGGCATTAGCATTTTTAGCATGCGCTAATAATTAGGACGCGCTAAATGCATATAGGCGACTCTAGCATTTAGCGCGGCTTAGTAAACAGGGTCCTAAATTTTTAATGTTGGAAGAAATTACTGACTGTTTCTTTACCCTAACTTACGTTTCTGTGCACGTAGGAGGATGGAATCAGACAAGTTCTGGAGGAAATGAAATCTCTTTACGAACAGAATCAGGCAGATGTGTAAGTCTTGTCGTCGTAAGTCCTGTTTGTGTAGCTACATATTAAACCTACAACCCGCCCTCCTTTCCCCCTCAAAATATACTGATGAAGCTGTCACATCAGATAAACCATCCTTTCATTTAAATGACAAATGGAGATTCATACACAAATGCGTTTCCACGTGATATGCATTCATGACTAAACATGAGGGCTTAAATCTTTGTTGCTCTTCTGGTATGAGGCAGATTTTCATTTGCTTTTATGGATATGACCAGTTTTGGTATTTTTTTAATAGCTCACTTTTACTGGGATAAGGCAATCTCAAATGGAATAGTAGTATATAATGCCAAACTGAAGAACTTGGCTTGATTCCAACTCCAGGAGTCTCCCTTTTAAACTATGTGAGAGATGACAGTACTTGCAAAATGCCTTCTTGGCCACTGAGCAAGAGAAGATTGTGCCGAGGACTTCTGTGATGCAGGCATTTAATAGCTAGCACAGTTAGAAAGAGCTGTGTCTTGTTTTCTCAACCACCTGTCATATTTGTTATGGGAAGAGATGTGGAAAGAGCAGATTTCTTTCATGTGGAATCTGAATGGGAAGCAGTAAATTTTGGGGAGCTTGCAGAAGAGCTAAGCAGTAAAATCATGTATGTAAATTTAATGAAGAAAAGAAATAAATTATAACATTTTATTCATTTTAATAAAATGTCAGTGCATATAGCAATTAGTAATTCTGAGTCTTTGTTGATTATACTTCACTAGTATATTATTAACACAGAAATGTAGAAAATGTTGGCAGATATGGAATACATATTCCAGCCAGTATCCCCATTTGTACCTGCCTGCTGTGCTGTGATCTTTCTCCCTCCCCCACTAAGTTCCTGTTGTATCTATCCCATGCAAGCTTAAATACTGGCACTGTTTTAGCTCTGGCTACCCCTTTAAGCAGCAACTCTGCAAATCAAAGAGAGCATGGCCATAGATCTCATATTAGATGGATTTAATTGCTTCTTGGGTTCATTTATGACAACCCGATCAATATGAATTAATCAGACTCAGTAACTGAAGCTATTTGACATTCTTGATAATGGTGTGAAAACATTTTTAAAATAAAATTATCCAGAATATATTCAGTGCAATACTAGCAAACAAGGGGGTCCTTTTACAAAGCTGCGGTAAAAAGTGGCCTGTTGTAGTGTGTGCGCACGTGTTTTGGGCACATGCTGGGCCACCTTTTACCATGGCTAGGAAAAAGTCCATTTTTTTAATGGGCCAGGAAATGGGCTTGCGCTAATATTAAAACTAGCGTGCGTCTATTTACGGCCTGAGACCTTACTGCCACCCATTGACCTAGCGGTAAGGGCTCACACTACCCACGCAGCGTGCGCCAATGTGGGCGCGCTGCCGTTTACTACCAGGCATAACCCCCACGGTAGAAAATGCAAAATTATTTTCTACAGCAGGATTTGGCGTATGACAAAATTGGAATTACCGCCGGGCACACGCACTATCCTGGCGGTAGTACCGATTGGGCGCACGCTACCTGCGCTTTAGCCCTCCCTCATCTTTGTAGAAGGGCCTCAAGGTTTATAAGATATTTGAATTCTTCTCAGTGATTTAAGCTTAGCTGTGACCAAGTGTAAAGTCTAGACCTTAAAACATATAACAATTTTCACTATAAAATGTGTTTTCCTTGTTTCTGCATTTTTCAGTATTGCATATATGGCCTTTGTATGAAGTTAATGGAACACCAGATGGCATTGGTCCTCATAAATTTTATTTTCCTTGCTTAGTGTCCCTCCAGACCGGCCCAGAAAGATACTGATGGGTTGTGCACTCCTTCCAGTAGGTGGAGACTGAGAATTCCGACTCTTGTGAGAGCCAATAAGAGCCCTGGCTAGCTACAGTAAGATCCAGTATTCTCATTCTCCAGCAGGTGGAAGGTGGTGAGCCCTTCAGTCTCTTAATATTCTATATCTTTCTATTTTTGACTCCTTTTGGTTAAAATAAAATCTATATTGTTTCTCCTATAGTTCATTCTGTGCAATGAGGTTTTTGGAAAAAAAAAAGGGCAATTTTTTTGTTCCTAAAGGCTAAAGGAGGCTGAGGCCTGTGGGGGTTCTCGTTCAGCCTGGGTGGGGGGGTGCGCCACACTTGGATGGCTGGGTCCCTCACCCCACAACTACCTCCTGACTTCTTTTATTAGTGCAATTTAAGGATAATTGGGTCTTCCATTCTGCACTAACCTCGCCCTTTCGAGCACAGAGCACTGCTTCTGTGTTGTAAAAACAAACCGCTAAATGAGCAAAGCAGTTCAGCTTCTGGATTCCTGCCTTTATTGCAGTCTGTATTTAACTCTCCTGCATTTTCTGAAGCTCTTTTTTCTTGTTCGGGTGGTTTGGAAAAAAAAAAAACATCAGGTATGCCAGTACAGGGGCCTCATGGTGTCTGGTATTTGCAAATTTTGTACTGCCAGAGAGGTCTTGATGCTTTTATCAGAGTCGGGGGGGGGGGGGGGGGGTGTATATCGGGCGTTCCGCTTTCGGCTCCGGTTTTGACAGGAAGCACCGCTGTTTTACAGCCATAGCCTGCCTCATCCAAGCTCTCTTCTTTGGCTCCAGAGGTTGCTTTGATGCCTAGGTCATCACAGGGGGGAGAACTTCAAAGGGGTTTTCCTCCCAAATTTGTATTGTGTCAGATGCTCCATTTCATCTTTCAAGGTCCATGGTTTGGCTTTACCCGTTTCCGGATCCAGACCTGTAGTTGATGCAGTGGTTTCTGCTGTTACTAAGCGCAATACCGTCCCTGTTGACGGAGGCACAGCACTGAAAGATGTACAAGATCAACATATGGAATCTCTTTTAAAGTATTCTTTTGATATCTCCAACTCCTTGTGACTCTGGGCAAGTCACTTAACCCTCCATTGCCCCATGTAAGCCGCATTGAGCCTGCCATGAGTGGGAAAGCGCGGGGTACAAATATAACAAAAAAAATATTTATATATATATATCTCGGCACTGGCAGTCCAAGTAGCTATCTGCGGTTCTCTGATAGCCGGGGCTTGTTTTTGTTAAAGTCTATGGCTTTAAGTGTTGCGGACCGTCATTCTCTTTGGCTTTGAGGCTGGTAGGCTGATGTGGTTTTCAGATGATGTCTCCTTAGTGGATGCTGAGGTGGCTAAGATAGAGATGGGCTTTGCTTTCATAGCGGATACCTTGTATGATTTGTTTAGGGCCTTTTCCAAGTCTGTGGCTTTAAGTGTTGCGGCCCATCATTCTCTTTGGCTTTGAGGCTGGTAGGCTGATGTGGCTTCTAAGTCTAAACTTAGTAAGTTCCCCTTTCAAGGATCTTTTCTGTTTGGTGATGAATTGGATAAATTAGTTAAAAGTCTAGAGGATACTAAAGTTCCTCGACTTCCTGAGGATCGCCTTAGGCTGGACGGTTGCGTCCTTCTTTCCAGTTGGGGACATGGCAGAAATTTTTGTCTGTTGCGGGTGGGCAGAGTAGCTACTGGTCAAAGGTCTCGCTATTTTCAAAGGTTCCAATCCTTTAGAAATGCCTGATATGAGGGGTCACGTGATGGCAGCGACCTGAGCGGACGTCTTCAGCTCAGCTCCCCTCTCCCCTACCACTTTGGACTGCAAAAACACTGAGTTTCACTGCTACACTGGCTCTCATTTTTGCTGGACATGAAATACTGATGGCTGGGCTACAAATATAGAGCATTTGGAGATTGGGAACTACAGGAGCACTTTGGTATGCCGGCTAAGACTGCGCGGCTGGGACGCAAGAAAGCTGCGCCCATTGCACAAAACAAGTCGTTGCCTGCCTCACCAAACGGGCTCAAACCAGTAATCTCTGATGAAACTGTCCAGGTTTCTATGCAACACCTATCTCAACTATTAGATGACAAGCTTGCAAAGTTACTTGCTAGCACGTAGGAAATCGAGGACTATGTAGCAAACCATGCGGCACGATAACAGCAGGTGGAGGACCGCGTCTCCACCCAGGAGGATCGAACGCATTCAATGGAGGGCCTGCTCGATGAGATTCGGGGACAGGTGCGCACCTTGGTAGAAAAAGTGGGGGACCAAGAAAACCGTGGCCACAGAAAGAACCTGCGGATTATCAGCATACCTGAGGACATCCCCGATTCGGCTTTGGTGGCTCTGGCAGAGACTTGGCTCCCAAAGACTCTGGGGCTGCCTTCTGAAGTAGGCACCTTGCACATGAAACGCATACACAGGTTTGGAGAGCGCAAGGAAATCACTGGAAGGCTGAGGACGGTTATAGCTTGCTTCCTCAACTATGCAGTGAAAGCTAAACTGTTGGATCTCTATAAGAAGCAACGATCCTTGGATTACAACGGAGTGCGTCGGTTACTGTTTCAAGACTTTTCGGTTAGAGTGGCGGAGCAATGCAGATTACTGACGCCATATTGTTCTCAACTTTTTTTTCCAAAGGAATTAAGTTTGCCTTTCATTATCTGGTGAAGGTCCGAATTGCTCATGATAACCACACGATAACCCTGACAAAGGTTGAAAAACTGCGCTCTTTTTGCTCTCATTTTGCCCGCATATTCTGAGCCACCGCATGAGACTGTTATCTCCTGCGCAGTTGCAGGCTCGATCTTCTGAGATTGCCCAATATTCTTAGAACAATGTTTTGGTCAAGGAAAAAGAGGCTTATTAGTCTCTCACGAGGGCAATCGACTGATACCCTCTTACAGAATGCTACTGGATTAATCTGCATTGAAGGCAATGTACTGTTATCTGATGCTGTAACGGTGGTTTGGGGGGGTGGGGGGCAGGGGGATTCTTATTCTCATTTCTTTTGTGGTATGGTCCCCTTGGAGGCATTTTGGCTATAGAGGACTATATGTCTCTGATGCTATTAGGGGGGACGGGGAGGTGGGTGATTGTTGGGGTGTGGATTTGTGGATGTGGGTTGCAATTTTGGTTTGGATGGGAGAGCGGTTGGTGTGTGATTGGGGGTCCGGGGATTTGTTGTGGGCGCTTGGAGAATGTCAAGGGGGGTGGGAGGGGTGGATGGGTGGGGATGGAACGGGAAGGGAAAGGTTAACTGTTTTCTGTGCCCGGGGAACGCTAATATTCTTAGTATTTCTGGTAGGAATATAACACTGTACTTGTGTGGGTGGTCAGGCTGGTACGCCGCCCCCAGGAGTTTTTACAGATTCTCGTGTTTGCAGCAACTGTGCTCTGGTGGTGGGATGGGTAACATGCGCATTGCCACATTAAATGTGGATAGCATTCACTCGCCAGTGAAGCGCACAAAAATTCTGTAATATAGTAAGCGTATGAAAACAGACATTTTAATGCTACAAGAAACACACCTTACACAGTCTGAGTATGTTAAGTTGAAGAAAGACTGGGTGGGGGGAACTGGCCTTTGCCTCATAATAATAGGCAACGAGGCATGGCCATTCTTATTCACAAATCTTTGGACTGTACTAAACACAGATTAATACAAGACCCTGAAAGCCGATATGTGATCTGGATGGGACTTATTCAGGGTCTCAGGATAGCTTTGTGCTCGGTATATGCCCCCAGTGTATACTCCCACAGATTTTTTTCCATGCTGCTGGCATATTTGGCCCTGCTGACAACAGACTTGTGATAGGGGGCAGCATTAATATCACGGCAGATCCGTTGATTGACTGTAAACTGCCCAAGGCTCGAGCGAAGGGGGCTGACGGAAAGGGCATCAATTTCCTAATGCGGGAGTTGAGCCTACTAGACGTTTGGCAGACATTGCATCCTAATGAGCATGATTACACTTTTTACTCGCATGTGCACAAGGTGTATGCCCGCCTAGACTATGTTTTGCTCTCCCTCCCCATCACTGTTGCCTTCGGCTTGGTCATCAGGCATAGACCCATAATTTGGGCTTGGTCATAATTTGGTGTGGGTAGAACTGGGATTACAAGGGGGGTCCAATAAGGCAGGCTGGCGTATGAATCCCACGCTATACAAGGGCTAAATTCAAAGAGAGGCCTGGAATCCCTTTTTACAAGACAGTTACCCGGGGGATGTAGCCCCTGTAGTATTTTGGGAAGCAGGCAAGGCAGTAATGAAGGGAAAAATCATTAAGTATACCAGCCGTAAACGCAGGGAAATAGATGGGCAGCTCGTCCAATTAATCCGACAACTTCAGGAGGCTAGAGGTGACATCTTGCAGGGGAACTGATCTGGGGATAAATACTGGAAGATTACGAAGTGTATTAATGAAGTGTTCAATCAAAGAGCCCTGCAAGACATTCAGTTGTATAAGTATGACTTGCATCGATGGGGGAACAAAGCGGGCAAATTACTGGCCACACTGGTCCGCAATCGAACAGCTAAAAAACTTGTCACTCATATTAAATCTAAGACCAGTGACTTGCTCACAAGAGGAGAGGATATACAAAGTGCATTTGTAGATTTTTATAAATCGCTGTATGACTCAGGTAGTTGTGATGGGCAGCAGTGGGAAGCTTTTTTTTTTTTTTTTTAGGGATCTCCAGTTGCCTGTCCTCACTGTGGACCAGTCTGAATGCCCCAATTACGGGCAATGAGATTCAGCAGGCTATTAAGAAATAAATTAGCAAAGGCGCCGGGCCCATATGGTCTTGTCTCTGAATCTCACTTAGTTGGCCCATTTTGGGGGGATTATGCCAGGCCCTGTGCAATCTTACCCAGCAAACGGGGTCCCTAACACACGCTACTATAGTTGTGCTTCCCAAACCAGGTCGGGTCTCAGAGCTATTGGGCTCTTTATCACCCAATTTTCTTACTAAACCAAGTCATCAAACTCTTTGCCAGATCTGCGCCTTTATAATGTCGCAGCAGCTTTACAGTGGATACATGAGCTCCATACGGGCCATCTTAAATATGCGACCGAGGGTGTGTGGGAAGAGAGAGACACTCGCATTTCTGTGTTTAACGCTTTTCACTGTAAGAATACACGGGGACGTCTATCTCCCTTGCTACGTCCGTTAAAGGCAGCCTGGGACTGGTGGAGAACTACACTTGGGGGAACAAAAGGCCCTTTGCCATTTCTGGAACTCCTGCGAAATCCTGATTTTGCTGCTAGTCAAAACAGGTCTCCCTTTGGACTCTGGGTAAAACAAGGATGCAGATATGTAGGACAGGTGGTTGCCGTGGGGTGGTTGTCCTTCTTTTTCGCAATGTCAGTCAGAGTGGAATATTCCGCAGAAATATTTCTAATCCTACTTGCAGCTTCAACATTATATTTCCTCCTTAAAAAGCTCATTAGGGGTTGAGGTTTCTTTTACAACTCTGGATACTGTTTTTATGCAAATGCCAGCTAGCCTTAACAAACTTTCCTTATGGTATAAACTGAGCAAAGAGTATAGACCCTCCCCTTTTTTTACAACTCTAGCAAGAAATTGGAGTACTCGTCAAGGAGTAGAAGTGTCTGTAAAGGAGCTTTCTTAGTGTTTTAACTTAGCTTTCTGGGTCACACCTAATGTAGGATTCCACGAGATCCAATATAAAATTCTACATAAATGTGTACATCACTAGGAGCAAGGGCAAAATTATGGGTCTTTGAGATTCTGACATATGTGACAAGTGTGGTCTGGGCAGGTGTTCCTTGGTACATCATTTCTTAGAATGCAGGACACTTCAGGCATTTTGGTCTGGCATTCTTGATGTTTTGGAAAAAGTCTTGGGTGACTATGAGTGTTCCTATGGGATTTTACAAATGGGCTCCAACACTGACTTACTTAAACAAGGGCTTTCTGAACCCAATGTAAATGTGTACTGTTAGCTCTGATAGTGGCCAAAACAGTAATCTTGCAGCACTGGACTGGGCAGATATCCGCACCTCTGGAACAGTGGCACAATAGCATGCGGCAGATGGCTGACTGGGAAGATCGAAGGTTAACTGACCTGGCCCACTGGGCATCTTCAGAATACAAAGACTTATGGAAGAATTGTATGTGGTGGTTGTCCACTGTGTCTCGCATCCTTGCCTCTGTTGTTGTTTCTTCTTCTACATCTGCTCTTGTTTCTACCTTAGTTCAATAGCACCTGGGCATGGGTGGGGAAGGGGAAGAGGTTAGTTGGGGGGGTGGAGGGAGGGAGAGGATTAAATGGTTTAGAGGGGGAAAAAAAAGACAGTAGCTCATCAAAGCCTGATTGTGCTTTGTTCTGTGCTACTTGTTAATAAACAGATTCTCAAAAAAAAAATAGAAATGCCCGATGTGGAAATAGAGATGTAGGTGCTTCCTTCCAGTCCCCTGCTTGTCCGTCCCAATGAAGGTTTCAGGGCCCAACCTCCACTTCCAATGGGAGCTTGGTTAGCTCAGTTGTATTGGAGGTGGGCCCAAATTACCTGCATTCAATGAGTGCTCGAGGTTATTCACTACAGGTACACCTTAAGAGTTTGTGAGGCTGCTGCCAGATGCTTTCCTAGAGTCTCCTTGTTATTCTTGTCTAAAGGCTGGAGCGGTCAGGGTCATTCTGGAAAGGCTTCTTGCTTTACAAGTGGTCTGTCCTATGGTTCCTTCAGAAATAAGAACAAGTCGCTATTCCATTTACTTTGTAGTTCCAAAAAAAGAGGGGTTCTTTTGACCAATTTTGGATCTCAAGGCAGTCGACAGGATGCTCAAGGTCACCGTTTTCGTACAGAAACTGCATTCAGTCATTATGGCTGTTTGATCAGGAGAGTTTCTGACAGCTCTAGATTTGACAGAGGCTTATCTGCATATCTCAAGTCATCCTTTGCACCAAAGGTTTCTTCGTTTTGCAGTATTGGGCCAGCATTTTCAGTTTTCAGCTCTTCCTTTCGGTCTTGCTACGGCTCCTCGTACGAAAGTAATAGTGGTGGTGGCAGCGTCATTCTAGTCCATCCTTACCTGGACGATTGGTTGATCAGAGCAAAATCGTATCTGGAAAGTGTGCAAGCAATGGAGTGACTAGTTCAATTTCTTCAGTGACTTGGTTGGGTGGTAAACCCTCTCAAGAGTTGTCTGGTGCCGTCTCAGTCTCTCACTTATCTCGGAGTTTCCTTTGACACTCTGCAAGATCAAGTTTTTTTGCCTCAGAACAGAATTGTCAAACTTCAGGATCAGATACGGTCCCTTCTTTGCAAGCCAGTACCATGTGCAAGAGATTATCTTCAAGTCTTAGAATCCATGATGGCGACAGTCAAGGTAGTTCCTTGGGCTTGAGCATAGATGAGGCCTCTTCAGAAGTCTATTTTGTCCCGTTGGTCTCCGCAGACAGATTCTCTGTCAAATGGATTCTCGGGACTCAAGAACGAGGGAGTCTCTGTTGGTGGCTTCGGACACAAAATGTGGCTTAGGGGGTTCCTTTAGACCCTCCTCAGTGGGTCATAGTGACAACTGATGCCAGTCTCAGGGGCTGGGGAGCTCACTCTCTGAGACATATTGCTCAGGATCTTTGGTCCCTGGAGGAGATGTCCTTCTCAATCATTCTTTGGGAAACAAGAGCAATTCATCTGGCTCTGGAGGCATTCTGTCATCTACTCAAACACAGACCCGAGTTCTCTTGGACCATGCGACGGCAGTATCATACGGCAGTGGCATACGTCAATCGTCAAGGAGAAAGGAGAAGTCATCATCTAGAACAGGAAGCCGCTCTTCTCATATCTTGGATGGAGCGCCATCTCTCAGACCTGTTGGCCTCTCATGTGGCGGGGACACCGAATGTCCAATCGGACTTCCTCAGTCGTCACATTCTAGACCCGGGAGAATGGGAGCTCAGTGCAGCAGCTTTTCAGGTGATTCTGTATCAGTGGGGATTACCATCATGGATCTGATGGCTACAGTATGCAACTTCAAGGTGCCTCAATTCTTCAGTCACTGGAAAGATCACAAAGCAGAGGGCACAGATGCTCTTCTACAACCATGGCCGTCAGACCTTGTTTATATGTTTCTTCCATGGCCCCCTCTTAGGTCGTTTATTCAAAGGATCATGAGACACGCATGTCTAGTAATTCTGGTAGAAGAAGAAAAGCAGAAGAAAACAAGTGGTAAGTCGACCATGGACTCCAGAAATGAGAAGGACAACCTTGATAGAGAAGATTTATTGATAAAAAAGTTGGCAAAGCTCCATTGTGGAATCCCATCCACGTGTTCACCCTTTTCTGTCTGGACATCTTAGTGGAATGATAAACTTGGATCATCTTCTCAGCAAAGTTTGAGGGTTGACCACAATACCCTTTAAAATTTGTATTTTAAAGAAGGGAAACAGCCTGAAGCTTGGCTCTTGAAAGGGCGTGGTTAGCAAAGAGAGGTTATTCCTCTAATGTCATAGTTAGGATACTTCATTTGCGACGTCAGTCAACTTCTCTGAATTACATTTGAGCTTGGGGTATTTTTGAGGCTTGGTGTGCCGATCAATCTTTTTCTGCATTTCGTGTGTCGGTTGTCCAAATCTTAGATTTTTTTACAGGACGGTTTTGATAAAGGCTTGGCAATTGCTTCACTTAAGGTGCAGATTGCAGCATTGTCTTGTTTTCAAGGTAGAATCAAAGGGAAGTCTTTGTCTAGTCATTCAGATGTTCGCTTTCTTTGAGGTGCGGGGTTACGTCCTCCGTCTAGACCGGGTTTTTTTTTCCTGTTTGGGACCTCAAAATAATTCTCTCGGCCCTTGCTAGGCCGCCTTTTGAACCTTTGGCGGCCTGCTGTCTGAAGGATTTGATACTTAAAGTGGTGTTTTTAGTTGCCATTACCTCGGCTTGGTAAGTGTCGAAGTTTCAGGCGTTTTCCTATGAGTCTCCTTTTTTTGGAGTTTTCTAAGGAACAAGTAATTTTATGCCCTGTGCCTTCCTTTCTTCCTAAGGTTTTGTCCAGGTTTCATTTGAACCAGTTGGTATTTTTTATCGGTACTAGATTCATCTTCAGGGTCAGGTGAACAGCGGAGTTTGTGAAAACTCGATGTCGAGAGAGTCCTTAAGCATTATTTTTGGATTACGGAGGATTTCAGACAATCGGATTGTCTTTTTCTGCTCATTGAAGGCACCCGCAAGGGTTTAGCGGTGTCTAAGCCTACCATTTCAAGATGGCTAGAAGAGATGATTGCTTCCGCTTACCTTCTATCTGGAAAACCTATTCCAAAATGGGTAAAGCTCACTCTACTAGAGAACAAGCAGCATCGTGAGCTGAGCACTTCTTAGTGCCGCCTTTGGACATATGTAAGGCAGCAACATGGTCTTCCTTGCATTATTTTTCTAAACATTACAGATTGGATGTACAATGTCGTCAGGATGCAGTTTTTGGAGCAAGAGTCCGTATGGCAGGATTACTAGGGTCCCTCCCTTAGTTGTACTTCTTTGTTTCTTGCCATCAGTATTTTTCTGGGCCGGTCCAGAGAGATGCTAAGGAATGAGAAATTAGATCTTACCTGCTAATTTGCTTTCCTTTAGTCCCTCTGGACCGGTCCAGAACCCTCCCTGTGCTTTGATTTCTTGGCCATTAATCTCTGTCTGATGCCTTAAGAACAATGTAATTTAGTATTGTATATTAGTTTTGTGGGTATTGAGCTGCTTTGAGCATTTGTAGTCAGTCATTATTAAAAAAAAAGACCCACATACTTGCCTTAAATATATATAACACCTATAAGGCTCCACCTGTTGCCTATTTGGCTTTACCAGTTACACAGAAGTTACTTTTCATCCTTTCCTGTTTTGTTAATGGATCTTACTGTAGCTAGCCAGAGCTTTTATTGGCTCTCACGAGAGTCAAAATTCTCAGCCTCCATCTGCTGGAAGGAGTGCACAACCCATCAGTATCTTTCTGGGCCAGTCCAGAGGGACTAAAGGAAAGCAAATTAGCAGGTAAGATCTAATTTCTCCTTATTGACCAGGCCAGAGAAGTGGATTATGATCCCCCTGCCAACAGATGGAGCCAGAAATAGTTCAGAGCTGACTTTACTCCCCTTAAAGGGAGTTGATACTGCCATCCAGCTCCTCAGTATTTCTCTGGCTGTAGCAGATGGTGCAGACATATCTAGTGCAGCATCTTTGAGTAGGCCGCTTCCAAGTAGGCTGTAGGCCTAGACTCCTGGTGGACCATAGACCAAGTCCAGAGAACACTATAGGCAAACAGCCCTTTGGGGCTAGTTTCCCCCCCTTCAAGAATAGCCTTGATTGGAGTCTGAGTTCTCACACCAATGGGTCCAGTACCAGCAGTACTAGGTGGTACCCAGTGACCTTTCACCCTTGATGGATCTGACAGCAGGAACTGCTGACAGCACAGCCTCTTCATAGACTACCTCCTATTTCCTATAGTGCTGTGTTGGATTTCAGTAGTCAGGGGTCTGAAGTGATCACACTTCCTTCCCCCTGCCTTACTTACAACGCCTCTGGTATGCCTTGAAAAAAGGGAGCCTACATGCTGCTGCTAAGTCATGACACTGCTTCCTTCACCTGGTTCATTTGGCCTGGCTTGGGAGCACACAGGTAAGCAGATACCAAGTAGATGGATGCAATATGCTGTTCCTTCTCTAGCAAGTCTGGAAAATTAAAGGAGGTGATGCGCTGCAGTTAAGTCATGGCAGTTTAGCATGTCAGTTGGTGCATTTGGTCTAGCTTGGGAGCAGGCAAGCAGTTGCCAGGTGGGCAGGTGTGGTCTGTGGAGTTTTAGTTCCAAGCGCAAAACTTAAGGGATTCCCCAGATTAAGCTGTGGCCCATGTTGTGCGCATTGAATAAGACCTGGTCAGTGCTGCTGTATTGCTGGGATCAACATCCATTCTATTGCCACTTTGCACCAAATATACATAAGTACAGCATGCCAGGCTCAACTGGAGCAATTCCTGAAAGCTACATATCTTCCTTAAGGCATAGCAGATCCTGTGCAGCTTCAGTTCTTTACTGAGTTAAAATGCTAGCAGGTGACCTCACAGGCGTGATGAAACTTCTCTTTCTTCTTAGCTAGGGGAGCAATTTATCTATTTATTTGGATTTTTTAAACCATCTTTATGAAGAGTCACCCAAGATGGTATACAGTAGGTACAGTTTAACATCAAATGTACGCTACAAGGATGGATGGATTTGCCGTTATCAGTGTTAGGGAGAGTAAACATGATTAAAATGGTGTTGTTCCCCAAATGGCTTTATGTGATGCAGACCATCCCAGTTTGGCTCCGACAGAAAGACCTAAAGAGTTTTTACAAGCTTGCATCAAAGTTCTGCTGGAGAGGCAAGAAGCCGCGGGTTCGCTTCTCACGATTAGTGGGGAGCTGGAGTCGAGGAGGAATGGGCATGCCAAATTTAGAATTATACAATAAAGCATGTCATTTGAGATATCTGGGAGATTGGTGTTTAGACACGCAGCAATACACTCCTACGGCGCTGGAGGCAGCGCTTTGGGAACCGCATCATCTTTTTTCGCTTTTACACCACAAAACACGAGACCTACCGGAGGGATTCAGTAAAAGTGTGTTGTTGCGCTCTCTCCGAGAGGTGTGGGGAGTGCTTATTCGTCAACTGGGGGGGGACCCAACAACAACAGATTTGATAACCATACGTGGGAACAGTGCATTTTTACCAGGATTGTCAAGCCGATATTTTGTGGAATGGGCTAGACGGGGAATTTCTAAATTGGAACACCTGGTGGGTGAAGATGGGCAGCCTCTCACCGACGAGGAGTTATTGGGAAAGGTAGGCGACTCCTGGGGGAATAGATTTGCTATACGTCAAGTGCGACATTACCTCACTTCTTTACCGACAGATCCTTTGAGAACTCAGTTGGGGGAAAGGATACGGGAATTTTTTCACTCTTTTGGTGAGGGAGAAATCACAATATCCTCGCTTTATAAAACAATATCAGGATGGCTGCCCCCCAGGGACTATAGACAGCTGAGGAGTGCTTGGGAAAAGGAATTGGGAGTTGCAGTGACCTCCTGGGACATCACTAAATCAATAGCACGAATACCCCTGTTAGTATCAGATGCTCGCTTGAGAGAATGTGCCTATCGTTGCATCCATAGGGGATATGTAACTACAGCTCAATTAGCACATATGGGAGGAAATCGAAGCCCGGACTGTCTTAAATGTGGAAGACATCCTGGCACAATGCTGCACATGTTTTGGAGCTGCCCAATTTTAAAAAGGTTCTGGGTTCATGTTCGAGGATTTTGGGAGGAGCGGTTAAGGCTGCGGATTTTGGGGACAGTTGAGCAACTGATTTTAGACATTCCGGGGTCCTTTAGAGGGCAGAATCGTTTTGAAACATTAATGCTCCGTAAGATGAGCCTCTTGGCCAGGAAATGTATTTTACAGTACTGGACGGTCAAAGATCCTCCGGCATACTGGCACTGGAGAAATCAGCTACATCAGCTGGTATCGTGGGAGGCGGGGGAATCTAGGTTCTCGCAGAAAAAGAGAGTTACATTTCTGGCTATCTGGGGCCCTTATTTGCAAAGTCTAAGCCATAGAGGCCGTAGTTTGCTTTTAAATACAAGGTGAACTCTACGGGCTGAACTGAATGGTTATCCAGGTCTGGGGTAAAAGGGGGGGGAAGGGAGGGAATGGGAGAGGGCGGGGGGAGGATTGGTATATTTGATGGGATAATAATGTTGGCAAAAATTTATAAATGCTGTATGCTAGTTAGCAATTGTTGTATATTTAGACTGAAACAGAGCTTGCATGACAATGTTGGTGTTGATACAATGTCAATAAAAAACGTTTGAACTAACATCAAATGTACGATTTTGTTAGCATAACAATAGTATAAACA
This sequence comes from Microcaecilia unicolor, assembly GCF_901765095.1. Taxonomy (NCBI): domain Eukaryota; kingdom Metazoa; phylum Chordata; class Amphibia; order Gymnophiona; family Siphonopidae; genus Microcaecilia; species Microcaecilia unicolor. Next base: position 111,216,242 of record NC_044033.1, read on the forward strand.
TAAATACAGTAAATACAGCAAAATGAAACCTAATAATAGGACTACCATGAAACAGGATCAAAAATATACATATTTAACAGCACTGAAGTTCAAATAACAGAGATATAATACAGTGTAAGCATAATAATGAAATATCTAATAAGCACACAATTAGAACATTCAAATAACATTTCTATGATACTAATGCTTTTCTACAATACAGCTTACCATATAGCTGAGGGGCCAAACTCAGATATATAGATGGGGTCAAAAGTCAGTTGGGATAAATAAGTGGGTGGCTAAACTAAAGACAAGTTTTTTGTACAGTTTATCAACATATAAGGAACTGGTCTAAGTTACAGTGTGTGAAATAGGCTAGTCCAGATACAGAATGGGTGTAAAGTCAGTCACCCTATATATTAAAGGCTTGTGGAAGAGCCAGGGTTTAACCTGCTTCTTGAAGTAGAGGTAGTCTGAAGTTATACGTATTCCCTCTGGGAGTAAATTCCAGCGCGTGGGGGCTACTTCTGAGAAGACTCACTGGCGAATGTCGCTGCTTCTCAGAACAGTTAAAACTTCCCAGAATGCTTTTAAAGCCAATTAGGCTTGTGCTGCACTCTGAGAATAAATAAATTCGTAGCTTGAACTGCTTCAGCAGCACCTTCACGCTGTGTCCCTGTATGACAGAAACAGCAGGTTGACCATGGTGCTATTTGGGGTATTAGAGTATTTCACTGACTGAGCAAGAGGCAGAGGAGATAGCCAGTTCAGTAGATAGAAGGGGATGTAGCTTTATTGGGGAGGTTGTTTGGGAGAGAGGCACTGGTAACCCTTATTTTCTAAGGCTTGATGTCTGAGTGCGTCTCAGATGGGCAATGAGAGACAGTAATCTGTAAGGGGATCCATTAAACTGTGATCTGTCTTCTGGGACCAATAGGACACACCCCTTTTTATGTTTAGGTGCCATCTTCTCCCCCCCCCCCCCCCCCACTCCATAGAGCACCTCTTAAGAGCGCCATAAGCTATCTTATTTTGTACTACTATTATTTTTTTTCCCCATGTCTTTTATCCTTTTGGATTCTGGATGGCCTATTCCCATTGTTACAGATAGGCGATCTATTCATCTTGCATTGCTGGGTTGCTCCTGAGTTCCTACCTGGTAATTATTAATCCCTCCTTGGTAGTTAAATCTGTCTGTGACATAGCTAAGAGTAAGAAAGCAACAAGGCAAGCGGTCCACCAAATCCAACTTGATGAAAAGAAACAAGAGGCAAACCTTATAGAAAACTGAACCGTCTTTATTTATATTCTAAAGCTCCCAAAGATTCAAACATCTGTGCCCGACATGGCCATGTTTCACCTGAGAAAAGGCTGCGCCAGGAACAGAATTACTAGAAGATCAAACAAAAATACATATATAAATATACTTAAACCAAAAATCATCACCAAGAGAGTTACATACAGAATAAAAAACAATCTGGATCAAAATTTCAAATATATATCAATAAATAAACCCACAAATAAATAAAGTGACTTAGAGGCGTATTTTCAAAGCACTTAGACTTACAAAGTTACATAGAGGGGCATAATCGATAGGGACGCCCAAGTTTTGTTGAGGGTGTCCTCACAAAATGCCCCGATGGAGGGGTGGGGAAACCCCTATTATCGAAACAAGATGGATGTCCATCTTTCATTTTGATAATACGGTCAGGGACGTCCAAATCTTGAAATTTAGGTCATCCTTAGAGATGGTCGTCCCTAGACTTGGTCGTTTTTGATTTTCGGCGATAATGGAAACCAAGGACGACCATCTCAGAAAAGACCAAATGCAAGCCCTTTGGTCATGGGAGGAGCCAGCATTTGTAGTGCACTGGTCCCCCTGACATTCCAGGACACCAACCGGGCACCCTAGGGGGGCACTGCAGTGGACTTCATAAATTGCTCCCAGGTACATAGCTCCCTTACCTTGTGTACTGAGCCCCCCAAAACCCACTACCCACAACTGTACACCATTACCATAGCCCTTACAGGTGAAGGGGGGGGCACCTAGATGTGGGTATAATGGGTTTTGGAGGGCTCGCTGTTTCCTCCACAAACGTAACAGGTGGGGGGGGGGGGAATGGGCCTGGGTCCGCCTGCCTGAAGTGCACTGCACCCACTAAAACTGCTCCAGGTACCTGCATACTGCTGTGATGGACCTGAGCATGACATCTGAGGCTGGCAAAAAATATTTTTAAAGATGTTTTTTGAGGGTCGGAGGGGGGTTAGTGACCACTGGGGGAGTAAGGGGAGGTCATCCCCGATTCTGTCCGATGGTCATCTGGTCATTTTGGCCACCTTTTTGTGCCTTGGTCGTAAGAAAAACAGAACCAGGTAAAGTCTTTCAAGTGCTCGTCAGGGACGCCCTTTTTTTTCCCATTATGGGTCGAGGACGTCTATGTGTTAGACATGCCCAAGTCCCGCCTTCGCTACGCCTCCGATACTCCCCCTTGAACTTTGGCCGTCCCTGCGACGGAAAGCAGTTGTGGACATCCAAAATTGGCTTTTGATTATACTGGTTTGGACCACCCTGCGAGAAGGACGCCCATCTTCCGATTTGTGTCAAAAGATGGGCGTCCATCTCATTTGAAAATGAGCCTGATGGTAACCTATGGAACTTTGTAAGTCAAAGTGCTTTGAAAATGAGCCCCTATTTCCTTAGCGTATGCAGCAGATGAATCCAGGAACTGGTGGGCTGTGTCCACCTACCAGCAGGTGGAGATAGAGATTACAAAGTTGAAGGCAGTGATATCAGACTGTCAGCTCCTCCTTCACTTGAGTATATCTCTATCTCTTACAGGTAGTAGACGGTGTCTCTGCAGCTCCTGGATTCATCTCTTGGGCCTGCTCCTGGGCCTTTTAGCCAGTTGAGCTTAGGGGGTGTTTGGGCTCTGTGCCAACTTTAGGGGCATACCTGGTGGCCTGGGTCCCTGCCTCATGCCGTGGTCCCTTTCCTCCCAGAGTTTGGGCTGCTGTTTGGACTGTAGCCTTCCTCACTAAAAAAAAAACCCCTCTAGTCCACAACAGACCTCTGTTTGCAGCTGTTATCAGTTGTTAGAAAAAATAAATAAATTCAGGACACAGGCTCTGCAGCTGCAGCAGGTTGCTAAGAGGAGCCTTGGGGGTAGCGTCTCTGGAGTCACTGTATGTGTGTAGCCTGCTGAGCGGTTTGGTAGCAGGCTTGCCTGGGAGGTCCCGCTGTCAGCGGGAAGTCTGGCTACACGTCTCTCTCATAAGGGGCAGAGACTGGCTTTAGGACACAGCCATAGAGGCTCCTGCATATAATTTTATGTAAACTGCTTTGGTTGTACGATAGAAACACAGTATATCAAATGTGACCCCTTTACCGTCCCTCACTATTGTTCCAAATACGAGACTTTCTTCTACGGAGTCCAGCATGCAAGATCAATATTTGGAACCTGATTTTAATCCTAAATGCTCAGTCCTTTCCTTCTAAGCTTCACAGGATAGCATTTCTTTAGGTCTTGGAGTAAACATTGGTCTCCTTGGGCCATTTTAAAGGAAAAATATCTCTGCCCTCTTTCCTTCCCCTTCTTGCCCTGTATCCTGCCCCTTCTGAGGGTAGTGTTTCACTTCTGGTAGAACCAGGCTTTTTCTCATCTGATAGTAAAGATGTAGGTCAGGGCATGAATATCCATTTTAACTCAATTGTCGGTCACCTTTGAGATCAAACCGGTGCCTGTGCCTAGCTTCTTTTGAATTTTGTTAGGCCTTAGATTTATTTGATGTGTACTAATAAGGCAGAGTGGCCTTTAAGGCATTGATTTTAGGAAGTATCAAGGAAATAATCACTTAGGACCTCATCACCAAGAGTTGGCAAATCCCAGAGGGCTGGCAAGCACACTCAATTAGAGTGCAGGAATGCTCCTAGGCAGATTTAGAATCTGTCTTTCCAGAGGATAATGATAGGGCAGTACCATTGCTTCTATTGTACCCCTTCTCTAAGTGCCTCAGCATGCATAGGCAAGTCTGGAGTGTCTACATCTTAGGTATAGGATTCCTGAAAGTTATTGTGGCTTCCTCCCACGTGTTCTGGATAAAGCTTGGGTACATCCCATGTCTGGACTAGTCTGGCATGAACAATAAGGAAGGTGAAATTAGGTCTTACCTGATAATTTCCTTTCCTTGATTTCTGCTAGACAGTCTGTTTACATCCAAGGGAAGTCTCAGCCACTGTGGGTGGTGGTCTCTTCAGTGATGAAATTCTGTTGTCCATAGTTTGCAGGTATCTAACTCCCCTTACAAAGAGACAGACGAGGAAAGGTTGCTTGATTATTGTTCACCTAGGTTTTTTGTTTTTTTTTTTTTACCCCTGTTTAAACTTGTTCTGCATTGTTATTCATTTTACTGGCAAATGCCAGGACTGTACCAATCCCTGTAGCAATGATGATGTTCCTGGAAGTGTCTGTATTCTGTCTCCATCAGTCTGCTGCTGGCAGAGGGCTATAACCCATGCATCTGGACTGGTCTAACAGGACTTGAGGAAAGGAAATGATCAGGTAAGACCAAATTTCTCCTCCTGTTTTTCACTGTATTAAGTATTATACAGTTGTTTTTATTCTTTTTCTAATTTTTGAATATAGCAATGAAGCCAAATCAGAAGGACGAAGTGACCTAATCCCAACCATTAAGTTTCGACACTGTTGCCTGTTGAGAAATCGACGCTGTGTTGTTGCATATCTGTAAGTTGCTGATTTGTCATGCATTATTTGTCATGTCATTACTTGTAAATAGAGAAGAGAAGAAAATCCCAATATTTTGGGAGAGGGTAAACAAAATAAGAATTTTTTGATTCTAGTGTGAGTTAAAATTGTTCTCCACTGGCAAGCAGGATTAATAAGCCATTCAAGTAGGTGATAATATCTGATGTTGCCAACATAGTATCAGTTCTATGAACTCATAAAAATTTAGATTTCCTTGAGCTTGCATGGTCTTCCCGCACAATCTCCACCTCTTCAAGGGGCCCTATTTCTAAAGCTCATTAGGCAATTAATGTGTGAATAGTGCACTGTAACTTCTACCACAGAAGCACAGTAAGTGATCTTGCATTATTTCAACGGTTAGCTTGTACTAATTTTGTGTTAAGAGCATTTTGTATTAGGTAACTAGGCGGGGCACGGGTGAAGAGTGAGCATAGAGAGCAAACTGCAGGTAGCATGTGATACATATTGCAGACTAACCCGCGCTTGTGTAGTTAACATGGGTCCACTTAGCACCCCAGATTACCATTGTTTCTAAAGGACATGGGAACAGGAAAATGACATGCCAGGCAGCAGCCCTCCCCCCCCCCACCCCCACCCCCCAGGTAGTTGCTGTATTTCATTTGCACCTACTGCGTGTTAAGTTTTTGCTTTACTGTGCGATAATTGCAAAATCTAACATGCACGTCGCACCTGACCATCATTTTATAAGCTCTCTTTAAAAAGTATTTTGATGGCTACCCTTTCAGGGTTTTGTTTTCTTTCTATCTTGTTAGTACATGTTGGTTTATTCTCCAAGTCCCTTCGTCCCCAGTAGAATCTTTTTTTTCTCCAAGGACAAGCAGACTGTAATTATCACACGTGGGTAACACAACCCGCGTTGAATAGTCCGGAGCTTATTGCAAGCTTGAAAGAGCTTTGTGGAGCACAAGTCATGCTGCACTGCGCATGCGTGAGTTCTCCCGCCCAGGGCAAGAGCGCGGTACTCGCAATTCTTTTTTTTTTTTATCGCGGTGGGGAGTGTACACCATTTTTGTCTCTGCTCCTCAGGGCTGGTTCCACAAAGAGCTTGAGTGCTTTTTTTTTTTTTTCTCGGCATTTTATGCTGTATTTTTTTTTTGTTTCCCTGTGTTCATGTTTTGGCCTTTTCCTTTTCTTTACTTTTTAGTGTCTTTTTCCCACTTTTAAGTTTCCTTTATTTTTCCATGTCACTAGGCCACATTTAGGCCTTTACTGGTCTGATTCTCCCTTTCTTTTATTCTTGGATACTTTGCCCCTTTTTTGGCACCATCGAGTTGTTTGATTTGGCCACGTAGGTATTTCCTTCCATGTCCATGAAAGTTTCCAGTGGCTTTAAGCGCAGTTCCCAGTGCAATAGGACCATCTCTGGTATAGACACCCATTCATAGCCCTTCCAACTGTGTCCTGTGTCTTTGTATGAAGAAAAGGACTCGGTCAGAGAGGCTCAACGAGAAAAGATTTTGAATCCAGCCCAAATCCTCGATGACTGCATCGGCATTGACTGTGTCGACATAAACGAGTGTTGCATCGGTCCACATGGTTGCTAGACCTGCTGATATTGGGATCTATTGTGCATCAAGTGGGTCTCCACCTGCCTCGGCGCCGACTACTGTGCAGGGCTTTGGGACCAACCTGCATCAGACCCATCCCCAAGGCGACTGGAGGATTCAGTGTCCTCATCGACACCGAGAAGCCTCGATGACCAGCTTCAGGCGAAGGCCAAGAAGCATTGGCATCGATCCCCCTCAATGCATGGTGCCGGGAGCACCGAGGCACAGAAGGATTCGGCACCCATGAAGCGTTGGCACCATAAGGACCACTCCCCTTCCATACAAGAGGTGCCAGTGTGGGGGTCTCCCAGCAGCCAGGACCAGCCTCCCGTCTCTGAGCCGACACCCCAATCTTTCCTGGTGTTGGCCCTTGATGAGCACATCTGGGCCTTGCTCTCTGAGCTGCTGGCAGGCTTTATCCAACAGAGTGCATCGGCGTCAAGGGTGCTTGCACCTGCCATGCCTCTAGTTGCAGCCCTGCATGGCCCTCAGCTTGCGGTGAGGCCTCCGATGCCGGTGTCACATGCGGCCCTGACATCGACTTCCGCCGAGTCGGTACTCCGCTGGAATCGGTGCAAGAGCCGACTCCTTGATTCCCCTCTCAGGGACATGGCTCCTCTAGGTTGAGGTAGGCTCAGTTTCAGCCTTCACAGGCGGTTTTTGCCAACACCAAAGAGGAGTACTCTTGGGAGTCATATGATGACTCTTGATACTTCTTGGAGAAGGAGTCATGGGATACCATTTGACCCCCTCCCTTCCATGGGAAAGGAAAAAGTCTCCCCTGGAGAGCCTTTCCTTCACCTCTTTTGTTAAAGAAATGGCAACTGCCATTCCATTTCCTTTAGAAGTGGAGGACGAGACCAGGGCTAAGATTCTCGAGGTCCTGGACTACAAGTCCCCTCCTAGAGAGGCTGTGATGGTCCTGCTTCACGAGGTCTTGCAGGATGTTCTCGTTCGGAATTGGGAGTCCCCTCTTTCTGTCCCGGTACTCCCCAAAAAGATTGACACCATGTACCAGATTCAAAGTACCCTTGGGTTTGATAAGCCTCAGCTGCCTCATCATTCCATGATGTTTGAATCTGCCCTCAAAAGAGGCAAGAGTTATAGAGACTATGCTTGCGCAAGCTGCTAGATTTGGCAGATGCTCTCCCTCCGGAGCCAGCCTCATCGCTTTGCCATTTAGCCAAACAACAGAAGGCATGTCGTAAGTTCTTGGCCAGGGGCACCTACAACACTTTTGATGTGGCTTCCAGGATCTCTGCCCAAAGTATAGTGATGTGCAGACTGTCATGGCTGTGTGTCTCTGACTTAGAACTGGCGGTTCAGCAGAGGTTGGTGGATGCCCATGCCATGGGGATAATCGTTTTGGAGAGAAGGTTGAGGAGGTCACTGACCAAATCGAGAAACACACTGATACCATCCATTCCCTCTTCCGCCGGGCGCATCCTGCATCTCCCTCCTCCTCTAGGAGGTATTTTGGCAAGTCAAGGAAGGGTGCCTATTACTCGCAGAGGCGTAGGTTCGGAGCCTCTTCTTGCCCACCTTAGCAAGCTCAACCCCAGTGCACTCGTTCCTGTCAACAGCATTTGCCTAAGGTACCAGTAGCTCCCCAGTCGAAGCAAGGTGAGAGCTTTTGACTGACTCCAGCAGAGCGTAACCACAGTAACAGCGACCGTACCAGACAATAAGGTCAGAGGGAGGCTGAAGTTTTTCCATGAAAGGTGGCCCCTTGTAACCTCTGATCAGTACGTTCTTCAAATAGTCTGTCTCAGTAACAACCTCCACTGGTGACAAAGACCACCAAATTGCCCACCGAGAGCGGAGTGGAGGAGTAGCCTAGTGGTTAGAGCAGCGGACTCTGTTCCTGGGGAACTGGGTTCGATTCCCACTGCAGCTCCTTGTGACTCTGGGCTAGTCACTTAACCCTCCATTGCCCAAGGCACAAATAAGTACCTGTATATACTATGTAAACCGCTTTAAATGCAATTACAAAAACCACAGAAAGGCAGTATATCAAGCCCCATTCCCTTTCCCTCATTACTTCATCTGTCAGCACGGACAGGTACTTGCAGAGGAACTCTCTGCCCTTCTGAAGGCCCATCCTAGACCTAAGGGCCCTGAACAAATTCCTGGTCCAAAAAAGGTTCAGGATGTTTTCCCTGGGCACCCTTCTTCCCATGATTCACATCCAAATTTCTGGGAAGTTTACATCTTTGTGATACATATTTTCTCCGAGAACAAGCAGGCTGCTTGTTCTCACATGTGGGTCGACGTCTGCGTCGGCCCAGGAATCGGCATTTTGCAAGCAAAATAAAACAAAGTTTTGCCAGAGTCTTCTGACGTGTGCACCGCGCATGCGTGGACTGAATTCCCGCCCGTCGCGTGAGCACGTCTCATCAGTTTTCTTTTCTCTGCGTTGAGGTGCAGTAGGTTTTTATCTTCGCTCTTCCTTGTCATCAGCAGCAGATGAATCCATTAACTGATGGGTTGTATCCGCCTACCAGCAGGTGGAGATAGAGAACACTGAAAAACCACAGTGACCCTTGGACGGCTAGCCCCCAACTGCCTTCAGTATTTCTCTATCTCCCAGCAGGTGTGGACGTAGCTTGATCAGCTTCTGGATTTCAGACTGCCTGGGGTGGCTCCTGTGCTTTGCCAGTTGAGCAGGGGTGTTGTGACTGGTGGTGCCCACTTTAAAGGCATATAGGTTCGCCCTTTCCCTGCCTTACCCATTCCCCCACCTCCCGGAGTCCCTCTGTTGCTGCCTGCCTCCAACTTTCCTCACAGCGTTTAAAAAAAAAAAAAAAAACAAGAGCGTGCTTTTACTGCGTGGCTATTCTGAGACTTTTTCCAGAGATTCTGGTTCTGTGCAGCTTGACCGGAGCTCGTTGACCCGGTCCTCTGAGGTGAGAGTTAGGCATATTTTCAAAGCACTTAGCCTTCCAAAGTTCCATAGAAACCTATGGAACTTTGGAAGGCTAAGTGCTTTGAAAATATGCCTCAGTGGTGCCCAGCTCCTCCGCGGAGGTCCCGTGGTTCCGATCGGGGTAAGTTTTGGCGTGAAGCCGCCATTTTATTGTTCTATTCCCGTCCTGTCCGGCGATGGCTGCTGAGGGAGTTAAGCGCTGCTCCCGTTATGGTAAATGCAGATCAGCAGCGGGGCTGTGTAAAACGTGCTCCTTAGACGCTCATGCTAGTACGAGCGTGGCGAGCGATGTTTCTTCCCGCTGGCAGCGGGCGCCATTTTGGAAGTGCCGCATGTCTCAACCCTCGTGGTTGCGGAGGAGTCTGAGTGCAGGGGGGCGCCTCGTTTAGAGGCTGCCAGAGGAGCTCCTACATCAGTTTCTCCTAATTCGGAGGCGGGGGGTCATGGTGTGTTTTTCTCCCCTGAGTTTGTGCTTTTAATGCATAAGGCTTTCATGCTGAAAAGAGCTCTGCCGCAGGTGTCTGACACTGCGTTGCATCCTGGGTTCCCTCCGGGTGTTGATGCCCCGGGGATGGCTTCAGAGGTTATTTCCTCCCCCGAACGTTGGAAACACGCTAAACATAGATGGGTAAATTCCCCGTCTGACAGTGGCACATATCCTTTCTCTCCCCCGTGGAGAGTCTTAGGGATCTGGCAGGCCCTCAGGGATGGATGATCCAGAGGAGGGTGCCTGTTTGCCACTGGATTTGGATGATCCCAATGCAGTCCGGATTTTCCACCGCGACGAGCTGCCAGCTCTCATTACTGAAGCCTTGCAGGCCCTCTTGATTGATGATCCTGCTGAAGGCGAGGCCTCCTATGTTAATCTTAGGATGGCGCGTACTAAGAAGCCTACTCGGGCCTTTCCGGTGCATGACTCCATCCAAGAGCTTATTTCTGCTCAATGGTCTGACCCAGATGGGCCTTTGAAAGTGGCCAGGGCTATGGGTCAGCTTTACCCTCTAAGTGAGGAGCACTTGGCCCCTTTGGGGATGCCTAAAGTGGATGCATTGGTCACGGCAGTGACAAAAAAGACCACTCTCCCAGTAAAGGGAGGGGTCGCTTATTTCTTCATATGCTTTTTGATTTAACTGACAAAATGTGCTCACGCGACGGGCGGGAAATCAGTCTGCGCATGCATGGTTTTATTTTGCTTGCAAAATGCCAATTCCTGGGCCAACACAGACGTCGACCCACATGTGAGAACAATCAGCCTGCTGTCCTCAGAGAATACCTGTTACAGGTAAGTGTCTTCGCTTTTTTGTGGGAAGTGGCTACAGCAACCTGATTCACAGAATTTAGTAGATAAATGTATGTGGTGGTTGCTATTAGCTATGGATGAAATGGAATTGAGAGTCTCCAAGTTTGACTATGGTTAACAGTCTGTTTCTTTCTTTAACAGCTATGACCGTTTGCTTCGAATCCGAGCACTTCGATGGGAATATGGCAGTGTGCTGCCAAATGCTCTCAGATTCCATATGTCAGCAGAAGAGGTTTTCTTTGTCTTATTTTTAATTACATTTTGTAGCTTATATATTCATGGGGCAATAAAGTAAATTGGTGGTACAGACCCATATGTTAGGATCAATAATCAAAACAAAACTACATGAATAGTTTTGTTTTGATTAGTTTATTTTTATTTATTTGTGACATTTATATCCCACATTATCCCAAACAAGTTTGAGTTCAATGTGGCTTACAATAAACAGTATAAGATACATAACAAAGAATAATGGTTAAGAAAGTAATTTGTTGTAAGAATCCAATTTTACAATACAGTATCATAAACGTACTGGGAGAGCTATGCATGTTTAACATTTAGAAAATCTATTATGAATGAGAAATTGTACATGAAACAAAGAGAAGGTTAATGATAAATAGAGTAATAACCAATTCAGGTAATAATTAGTTGTTTGAGATATGGTTGTTCTTTGTGAGGGTTTGTTTGGCTAGGAACGATTTGAGGATTTTGCCGAATCTAGTATATTCCTGTCTATTTTGTTATTTTGGATGGTAAGGAGTTCCACCATTTGGTTCCTAGATAAGTGAAGTCTGCAGAGTGGACAGTTTTGTAGATCACATTTTTCTAATTTGGGAAGTGTATTATGAGATAGTTTCTTGCCTCATATTTAGCGTTTCTTTGAGATAAGTTTTATTAATGGTACCATATAGTCTGGAGCTCTGCCATTTAGGATTTGAAAGATAAAGGTACATAATTTGAAGGTGATTCTCGCTTTGGTGCGAAGCCAGTGTAATTTGATTAATAAGGGGGGGGGGCCCTTTCAAAATTAGAGATTTTGTATATGAACCTGTCTGCAGTGTTTTGAGCTATTTGGAGTTTTTTCAACAGGTACTCCTTACAGCCAGCATATATGGCATTACAATAATCGATTGTACCAATAGTCTGAATGTTTCTGGTGAGAAATAGGGTCTGATTCTTTTTAGTTTCCAAAGAGACCTGAAAGGTTTTGTGATTACTGAGGGAGTATCAAATGTTACATGCTTGTCTACAATTATACCTAGAATTTTCAGATTATTGTTAATGGGGAATGAAGTAGTGTCAATTGTAGTCATTTTGGTCAAATAGGTTGGTAATGACCATGAATTTGTTTTTTTTTTTTCTTTATTTAGCTTTAGTTTGGATTCTGAGGCCCAGGTTTCCAACAAATTTATTTATTTGAGTACTCCTCTGATTTTAACAATTTTTTGTTTGAAAAAAAGTAGCCAGTTGCTCTGCTTTTGGTGGGGACTCAGTGGTTGTGGTTATTTCTTTTGTGAATAATAGACTTTTATCAAATTGAAAAGTTTACTGGTATTAAGGAAATTACCACCGATTATTTTGTTATATTGAGTTTTTGCAATTTTGATCTCAATTTTATATGTTTTGATGGCAGTTTTCCAAGTTAATTTGTTTTCGTTTGATTTATCTTTAGCCCATTTTCTTTCCAGTTTTCTACATTTCCTTTTCAAAAGAAGGATAGATTGATTAAACCAAGTTTAAATTTTCTGGGTTGTTTTGGATGTAGATTTGAGGGGAGCTATGTTATTTAAGACATTTTTGCATAGGTCATCCCATTTAATCATGAAGTTGTTATTGTCTGCTGGAGGAAGAGCACGATTGTTCAAGACGTTAGACCAGACGGTTGTGGTATTTATTTTTTCTCTAGTTTTGTGAGGAGTCGTAGTACTTTTATTTTTCATTTATTTTGTCTTTTCCCTCCAGTAGAGGGAGAACTTAAGTATACTGTGATCTGACCAGGGAGTTTAAGTGTGGTTACTTAGATGAATGTTGTTATTGTTTGTAAATTTATAGGCTAATAGGTCAAGTAAGTGACCTTTATTGTGAGAGGTATGGCTGAATGGTTGTGTGAGTTGCCAGTAGTTTTAAAAGTCAAATACATTTTTTGTATTACTGTCATTCTGATTATCTAGGTGTAAATTGGTGTCCCCTACTAGTAGGACATTATCAAATTTAAGATATTTTCTGTTGATTGCCATCTCCCTAGCTCATCTCTCCATTTATAGTCAATTATTCTAATTAAGACAAGAAGAGGGGAATTTTCAATTTTTATTAGTCTGAATTACATTTAATTTGCTTCTAAGAAGCAAACTCTAAATAAATTACAAATTACAACAGTCAAAAGGATCATTATATTCACCTGATATTTTATTTTATTTATTTATTGCACTTGTATCCCACATTTTCCCACCTATTTGCAGGCTCAATGTGGCTTACAAAGATTTGTTATGGCATCGTCATAACAGGGCAAAGAATACAGTTGGTGTTACAAAGAGATAAAAGGAAACAAGAGGATCTGGTCAAGCAGTTGTAGAGTAAGACATTCTGAATAAGGAGTTTAGGTGCCGTGTTCTTGTTAGTTATGGGTTCTCGTGGTAGGCTTTGTTAAAGAGAGAGGTTTTCAGAGCTTTGCGGAAGTTATTTAGTTCGTTGATCGTTTTCAAGTGAGTTGGTAGTGCATTCCACATTTGCATACTAATGTAGGAAAAGCTGGTGGCAAGTGTTAGTTTGTATTTTAAACCTTTACAGCTGGGGAAGTGTAGGTTGAGAAAGGTGCGGGAAGATCGTTTAGCATTTCTGGATGGCAGGTCCACGAGGTCTAGCATGTAGGTCGGGGCATCTCCATAGATGATTTTATGAACAATTGTGCAGATCTTGAACGTGGTACGTTCTTTCAGTGTGAGCCAGTGTAATTTCTTTCTTAGGGGTTTTGCACTTTCATATTTTGTTTTTCCAAATATAAGTCTGGCTGCAGTATTCTGGGCCGTTTGAAGTTTTTTGATGGTCTGTTCTTTACAACCAGCAAAAAGTGCATTGCAATAGTCCAGGTGACTTAATACCAATGATTGTACCAGGTTGCGAAAGATGGTCCTTGGGAAGAACGGTTTTACTCTTTTGCGTTTTCACATGGAGTGAAACATCTTCTTTGTTGTATTCTTCACGTGGTTTTCAAGTGTGAGATTTCGGTCAATGGTGACTCCCAGAATTTTCAGATTGTTTGAGACGGGGAGGGAAAAGTTAGGGGTGGTTATGGTGGTGAATCTAGTTGTGTTGTGAGGTGAGCATGAGGCATTGTGTTTTTTTTCTGCATTGAGTTTTAGCTGAAATGCGTCCGCCCCGGAATGCATGATTTGGAAGCTTTGGTTGATTTCGTTGGTGATTTCCTTTAGGTCTTGTTTGAACGGGATGTAGATCGTGACATCATCTGCATATATGTATGGGTTAAGGTTTTGATTGTCTAATAGCTTGGCTAGTGGTATAATCATTAGGTTAAAGAGGGTTGGTGATAGGGGGGATCCTTGGGGAACTCCGCATCCAGGTAACCATGGGGCTGATATCGTCGCGTTAGTTGTTACTTGGTATGATCTTGTTGTCAAGAATCCTCTAAACCAGTTAAGAACGTTGCCTCCAACTCCAAAGTATTCCAGGATATGTAGTAATATTCCATGGTTGACCATGTCAAAGGCACTGGACATGTCAAATTGTAAGAGAAGTATGTTATTGCCTGTTGCAATTGTTTGTTTAAATTTATTCATTAGGGTTACTAGTACTGTTTCTGTGCTGTAGTTCGATCGAAATCCTGATTGAGATGCGTGCAGGATTGAGTATTTATTTAGGTGGTTAGTGAGTTGTTTCGTCACTACACCTTCCATAAGTTTGGTTATTAGCGGGGATAGATGCTACTGGGCGATAGTTGGTTAAGTCACTTGTACTTTTCTTTGCATCTTTAGGTAAGGGAGTGAGTAGAATATTTCCTTTATCCTTTGGGAAGAGACCATTTTGTAGCATGTAATTTAGGTGTCTCGTGAGGTCTATTATGAATTGTTGAGGGGCATTTCTTATCAGATTACTAGAACAGATGTCTAATTTGCATTGCGATTTGGCATATCTTTTGAGTGATTGGGAGATATTTTCGATCGATAGAGAGTCAAATTTGGTCCATGATCGGTCTGCTAGATATTCCCCATGTATTGGGTGTAGACACTCAAGAAGGTTTGTATAATCAATTGTGTTGCTGGGTAACATAGTTCGTAGCTTTATGATTTTCCCTAGTACCTTAAAAAATTTTAATTAAACAACTATAATACTAAGTTGCAGTCCAGCAGCGAGAGGAGTGCTATCCAGTCTTCTGCATTGAGTGTCACATGTATGACTATCTCCCAGTTGGTGAGATGACATATGTGTGTGTTCGATGCAAAGAGCTCCTAGCTTTCAGAGAACGAGTCCATTCTCTTGAGGTTAGAGTAGCAGACTTGGAGGAGCTGAGGGAGACAGAGAGGTACATAGAGGAGGCCTACAGGGACGCTGTAGAGAAGTGCCACCTCCAATCTGGCAGCCCATGTGCTGCCTTGGAGGAGGGAGGCCTTCTAAAAGGAGAGCATCACCCTGGTGAGGCTGGAAGTAATCCTGTAGACATGACCACCACACCAGGGAATGTAATATCCTCTTGCACCGAGGATGTGTCTCCAGGGGCTAGTGCTCAGGTGGGAAGGGTTAGGACAGCTGTTGTAGTTGGTGATTTGATTATTAGGCATGTAGATAGCTGGGTGGCTGGTGGACGTGAGGATCACCTGGTCACTACCCCTCCTGGTGTGAAGGTGACGGACCTCGCGCGTCACCTAGATAGGATTTTAGATAGTGCTGGGGAGGAGCCGGCTGTCTTGGTACATGTGGGTACCAATGACATAGGAAAATGTGGGAGAGAGGTTCTGGAAGCCAAATTTAGGCTCTTAGGCAGAAAGCTCAAATCCAGAACCTCTAGGGTAGTATTTTCTGAAGTGCTACCCATGCCACATGCTGGGCCCAAGAGACAGGCAATGCTCTGGAGTCTCAATACATGGATGAGACGATGGTGCAGGGAGGAGGGTTTTAAATTTGTTAGGAACTGGGCAACATTCTGGGGAAGGGGGAGCCTATTCTGAAAGGATGGACTCCACCTTAACCAGGGTGGCACCAGGCTGCTGGTATCGACATTTAAAAAGGAGATAGAGCAGCTTTTAAACTAGTGACTGGGGGAAGGCCAGCAGTCGCTCAAAAGCACATGGTTCGGAATGAGGTATCTTTTAAAGGTATCACCAAAATAGGAAAGATATTGTACCCCGATAATGAGGTTTCAAAAGAGACCGTAGTAGATCGGGTGTCCGTAAATAAAAATAAAAATCAGACAAAAGATTGGAAATTAATACTGTCAAGTACTGAGCATGATGTAAACAGGAACAACAAACATAGTTTGAAATGTCTATATGCGAATGCCAGAAGCCTAAGAAATAAGATGGGAGAACATATTGCACTAAATGAAAAATTAGATATAATAGGCATCTCTGAGACCTGGTGGAAGGAGGATAACCAGTGGGACACTGTCATACTGGGGTACAAATTATATCGTAGTGATAGGGTGGATGGAATTGGTGGAGGGGTAGCATTCTATATTAAGGAGGCCTTGAATCAAATAGATTGAAAATTCTGCAGGAAACAAAACACATCTTGGAATACCTTTGGATTGAAATTCCATGTGTAAAGGGGAAAAGGATAGTGATAAGAGTGTACTACTGTCCACCTGGCCAGGATGAACAGACAGATGTAGAAATGTTATCAGAAACTAGAGAGACTAACAAACTGGGCAACACATTAATAATGGGTGATTTCAATTACCCTGATATTGACTAGGTGAATATAACATCAGGGCATGCTAGGGAGGTAAAATTCCTTGACGAAATCAAGGACTGCTTTATGGAGCAGCCGGTATAGGAGCCGACAAGAGAAGGAAAAATTCTAGATCTAGTCCTTAGTGGAGCGCATGATCTGGTGTGGGAGGTAATGGTGATGGGGGCCACTTGATAACATTGATCATAATATGATCAGATTTGATATTAGCTTTGGAGTAAGTATAAACAGGAAATCCAATACATTAGCGTTTAACATTCAAAAAGGAGACTATGATAAAATGAGAAGAACGGTGAAAAAGAAACTTAGAGTGGCTGTGAGGGTCAAAAATTTACAACAGGGGTGGATGCTGTTCAAAAATACCATCCTGAAAGCCCAGGCCAAATATATTCCATATATTAAAAAAGAACAGAGGAAGACCAGCCGGCATGGTTAAAAATGAGGTGAAGGAAGCTATTAGAGATAAAAGAAAATTTTTTCAGAAAATGGAACCCACTGAAAATAATAAGAAACAGCATAAGGAATGTCAAATCAATTGCAAAGCGCTGTTAAGGAAGGCTAAGAGGGACTTTGAAAAAAAGATTGCTTTGGAGGCAAAAACACATAGTAAAAATTTGCTTAGGTATATTAAAAGCAAGAAGCCAGCAAAAGAATCAGTTGGACCGCTAGATGACCGAAGGGTAAAAGGGTCAATCAGGGAAGACAAAGCTGTAGTGGAGAGATTAATTGAATTCTTTGCTTCAGTCTTCACCGTGGAAGATTTGGGAGAAATACCGGTGCCAGAAATGCTATTCAATGCTGACGAGTTGGAGAAACTGAATGAAATCTCTATAAACCTAGAGGATGTAATGGGGTAATTTGACAAATTGAAGAGTAGCAAATCTCCTGGACCGGATGATATTCATCCCAGAGTACTGATAGAATTGAAAAATGAACTGGCGGAACTATTGTTAGTAATATGTAATTTATCGTTAAAATCAAGTGTGGTACCGGAAGAGTGGAGGGTAGGCCATGTGCCGATATTTAAAAAAGGTTCCAGAGGGGATCCGGGAAATATAGACCGGTGAACCTGATATCGGTGCTGGGAAAAATGGTAGAGACTATTATAAAGAACAAAATAACAGAGCATATTCAAAAGCATGGATTAATGAGACAAAGCCCAACATCCTGTGTCCTTCCTGCCCATCTGCCCCCCCCCCCCCCCCCCCCCACCCCAGATGCAACTTCTATTTCTGCAGAGACAGGACATGTCAGAGAGAAGGCTCTGAATGGAGCAGGCAACGGTTGTGAAGCCTTGCTGCTGCCGGCAACCTTCACCAGAGACATTGCTTGGGATAAACATAAAAGAATCCTGTTCAGAAGGAATGGATCCTCAGGAGCTTAGCCGAGATTGGGTGGCAGAGCCGGCGGTGGGAAGCGGGGCTGGTGGTTGGGAGGCGGGGATAGTGCTGAGCAGACTTATATGGTCTGTGCCAGAGCCGGCGTTGGGAGGCGGGACTGGTGATTGGGAGGCGGGGATAGTGCTGGGCAGACTTATACGGTCTGTGCCAGGGCCGGCGGTGGGAGGCGGGACTGGTGGTTGGGAGGCGGAGACAGTGCTGGGCAGACTTATACTGTCTGTGCCCTGAAGAGGACAGGTACAAATCATAGTAAGGTATAAAAAAAGTAGCACATATGAGTTTATCTTGTTGGGCAGACTGGATGGACCGTGCAGGTCTTTTTCTGCTGTCATCTACTATGTTACTATGTTATGATTTAGTGAAGGGAAACTTGCCTCACCAATCTACTACATTTCTTTGAAGAGGTGAACAAACGGATAAAAGCGAGCCGGTTGATATTGTGTATCTGGATTTTCAAAAGACATTTGACAAAGTACCTCATGAAAGACTCCAGAAGAAATTGGAAAGTCATGAGATAGGAGGTAGTGTCCTATTGTGGATTAAAAACTGATTAAAGGATAGAAAACAGAGTAGGGTTAAATGGTCAGTATTCTCAATGGAGAAGGGTAGATAGTGGGGTTCCCCAGGGGTCTGTGCTGGGACCACTGCTTTTCAACATATTTATAAATGATCTAGAGATGGGAGTAACTAGTGAGGTAATTAAATTTGCTGATGACACAAAGTTATTCAATAGTTAAATCGTGAGAGGATTGTGAAAAATTACAAGAGGACCTTACAAGACTGGGAGACTGGGCATCCAAATGGCAGATGACTTTTAATAAGAACAAGTGCAAAGTGATGCATGTGGGAAAGAGGAATCCAAACCATAGTTACGTGATGCAAGGTTCCACATTAGGAGTCACCACCTAGGAAAAGGATCTAGTTGGTACTGTTGATGATAGGTTGAAACCTTCTAAAGATGTAAAGAGAGGTGACAAGACCTTTTTCAGATATCTTGGAGAAAGGAGAAGAGATAGGAATGGAATTGCGAGACTGAAAGATAATGAGAATGGCTATGTGGAGAGTGATGAAGATAAAGCAAACGTGCTAAACAATTATTTCTCTTCGATGTTCACGGAGGATAATCCTGGCGAAGGACCGCGGTCGGCTGCTGAGGGAACGTCTGGGAATGGAGTGGATACTGCGCCGTTTACAGAAGAAAGAGTTTATAAACAGCTTGAGAATCTGAAGATGGACAAAAGTATGGGGCCGGATGGGATACATACAATGCATACCAGGATTCTGAAGGAGCTCAGAGAGGTCCTGGCGGGACCGCTTAAAGATTTATTTAATAGATCTTTACGGACGGGAGAGGTTCCGTGGGATTGGAGACAAGCGAATGCGGTCCCTCTTCGCAAAAGTGGAGACAGGGAAGAAGTGGGAAACTACAGACCGGTAAGTCTCACATCGGTGGTAGGAAAAATAATGGAGTCGCTGCTGAAAGAAAGGATAGTTAACTTTCTAGAAGCTGACGGGTTACAGGACCCGAGGCAACATGGCTTTACCAAAGGAAAATCCTGCCAAACGAATCTTATTGACTTCTTTGACTGGGTGACCAAAGAACTGGATGAAGGACGTGCGCTAGATGTAATCTACTTGGACTTCAGCCAAGCCTTTGATACGGTTCCCCACAGAAGACTCGTGAATAAGCTGAAAGGGTTGAACTTAGGACCGAAAGTGGTCAACTGGATAAGAAATTGGTTGACTGACAGGTGGCAGAGGGTGGTGGTAAAGGAATCAACTCGGAGGAAAGGAAGGTGAGCAGTGGAGTTCCTCAGTGCTGGGGCCTATTCTGTTTAATATATTTGTGGGAGATATTGCTGAAGGGTTGGAAGGAAAGATGTGCCTTTTTGCAGATGACACGAAAATAGCCAATAGAGTGGATACCCTGGAGGGAGTAGAAATGATAAGGGATCTCCGAACCTTAGAAGAATGGTCAAGGGTCTGGCAGTTAAAATTTAATAATAAATCACTCAAGCTAAAGTAATACTTGAAAATCACAACACAACCTCACACCAGTTGTGTAAATGCAATGTAGGATGCACCCCCTATGTAAGATCTAATCACTCTTATTAGATGGAGAAAAAAGCTTCAGTGTCACCACCCAGCCAGCCCAACACAGCAGGCTATAAGGTGTAGTTTCGGTGTGCCATCATATAGCTTAAAAAAACTCCATCAGTTGTTGTTAACTAATTCCACTCAAATTATTTGCTTCAACTATTCAATTGTTGACTAACAAATGTGTGTGTCCACAATATTGTAGATCAGTTTCATATACAATCCTGATACAATTTTAAAGTTCTGTTGTATGAGATAAAACAGGGGACACCACTAGAAATCACTTAGCTTCATCTGAACGCTGTAGTGTTCCACTCATTCTGGTGCTCTCCACTCAACCCGACAGGGAGCCCCCATTTCGCTAATGCTGCGTCAGGGGTTTTACTTTTATCTCTTGTTGTATCGATTATGATCCAATCTCTGCTCTGCTGTATCCAAGAATCGCTGCTGGCAGATAGCGAGCCCTAAGAAACTGGCACCATCTTTAAAGGGACTTAAACTCCTCCCTTTCCTCGATCTGTCTTTGAATATGTCACATCCTCTAGCTGTATCAACTCACTTTCTTTTCATTCACCAATATCTGATTTTAGTGGGCATTGATCCAAATCCTCTGTGTAGTTAGAAGAACGCCGACCATTCAACCCGAACATTTAATCCTTCTGGCTCAACTGAATTAAAGAAAAAGATCCATTTTTGTTCTTTGAGACGTAATGTTCTGCCTAGATCCCCCCTTCTTTGCGACGGTTTAACCTGTTCAAGTACCATACAGGACAAGTCATCAAAATGATGGTGGTGTAATTCACTGTGTGCTACCAGCGGTGCTTTCCGTTTCATCAATTTCATACAGGACTTGTGTTCCATCAGCCTAGTCTTCAGGCTTTGCGTAGTTTGTCCGATATATATTAATCCGCAGGGGCATTGGATCACATATATCACTCCTGTGGATTCACAAGTAGTATTTGATTTCAGAACACATTGCCAACATTATGTGGCAAACCGAACAATGGCCACATTTTTTATGACCACCTATTTCTGTTGGCAACTGAACAGGTGACCAAACATTATTTGAACTAAGCAGATCACCTAAATTACATCCTCTCTGATATGAGAACAAAATATTAGATTTTGCAAATGTGGGATGTGTTCTAAGTAGCTCAAAATGTTAGGGCTTGCTATCTGCCAGTGCGATTCTTGGATACAGCAGAGCAGAGATTGGATCATAATCGTTGATACAACAAGAGATAGAAGTAAAACCCTTGACGCAGCATTAGTGAAACGGGGGCTCCCTGTCGGGTTGAGGAGTAGAGAGCACCGGAATGAGCGGAACACTACAGCGTTCAGATGAAGCTAAGTGATTTCTAGCGGTGTTCCCTGTTTTATCTTATACAACAGAACTTTAAAATTGTATCAGGATTGTATATGAAATTGATCTACAATATTGTGGACACACACATTTGTTAGTCAACAATTGAATAGTTGAAGCAAATCATTTGAGTGGGATTAGTTAACAACAATTGATGGGAGTTTTTTTAAGTTAAATGATGGCACGCCGAGCCTACGCCTTATAGCCTGCTGTGTTGGGCTAGCTGGGTGGCGACACTGAAGCTTTTTTCTCCATCTAATAAGAGTGATTAGATCTTACATAGGGGGTGCATCCTACATTGCATTTACACGACTGGTGTGAGGTTGTGTTGTGATTTTCAGCTACAATTTAATGCCAAGAAGTGTAGAGTGATGCACGTGGGGTGCAGAAACCCGAAAGAGAGATACCGGATAGGAGGGTAGAGATTAGTAAGCTCAACTCAGGAGAGAGACCTTGGGGTGTTGGTGCCTGAGGATCTAAAGGTGAAGATACAAGGCGAGAAGGCGACGGCCATGGCCAAAAGGATGCTGGGCTGCATAGAGAGGGACGTAACCAGCAGAAGAAAGGAGGTATTGATGCCCCTCTACAAGTCGTTGGTGAGGCCCCACTTGGAGTATTGTGTTCAGTTTTGGAGGCTGTATCTTGCTAAAAATGTAAAAAGACTGGAAGCGGTGCAAAGAAAAGCTACAAAAATGGTATGGGATTTGCGTTGCAAACCGTATGAGGAGAGACTTGCTGACCTGAACATATACTTTTTGACCTGCACACAGCACTGAAACAGTACTACTCACCCTAATATCCAAATTCAAACAAGAAATTTCATTTGGCAACAACGTGCTTCTTCTGCAGTTCGACCTATCCAGCGCATTTGACATGGTAAACCATGATATTCTTACAAAAATACTGGACAAACTAGGGATCGGCGGAAACATTATTAAATGGATAAAAAGTTTCATCACCACCAGATCCTATCAAGTCAAATCAACCTCATCTGTATCATCTGCGTGGTCCTCACAATGCTGAGTCCCCCAAGGATCGCCTCTATCCCCGATCCTCTTCAATCTTATGATGATTCCTCTGGCAAAATCCCTATCCAAAGCTGGTCTAAACCCCTTCATCTATGCAGATGACGTCACCATATTTATCCCTTTCCAATCCAACCTCGCAGAAATCTCTGAAAAAATAATCACTGGAATGAACATCTTAGCCTCCTGGGCCAATGCCTTCAAAATGAAATTGAACAAAGAAAAAACTCAATGCTTAATCCTCTCATCAAGACACTCCAATCTACTCCCAACCATCTTGACCACCCCCAACGTTACTATTCCAATATCTGACAACCTAAAAATCCTAGGAGTAACGTTAGACAACCACCTAACTCTAGAAACTCATGCAAAAGCCATTACGAAGAAGATGTTCAACATGATGTGGGTACTGAAAAGAGTAAAACCATTCCTCCCCCAAAAAATTTTCCGCAATCTTGTACAATCCACAGTACTCACCCACGCTGACTACTGCAACAGCATCTTCATTGGTTGCAAAGCCCAAATCCTAAAAAAAACTCCAAACTGCCCAAAACACGGCAGCCAGACTTATTTTTGGTAAATCACGATTCGAAAGTGCAACACTACTCCGTGAAAAACTCCACTGGCTCCCTATCAAGGAACGAATAAACTTCAAAGTCCACACTTTGATCCACAAGATACTCCACGGAGAATCTCCAAGTTACATGACCAATTTAATTGACCTTCCAGCCAGGAACAGGTCCATATCTTCTCATACTTATCTCAATCTTCACCTTCCAAATTGCAAAGGTCTCAAATACAAAACCTACTACGCATCCAACTTCTCCGTTCTAGGCAGCCAACTCTGGAACACCATACCAAGATACATCCGTACAACCAACGAACATCTACCCTTCTGAAAGCTGCTGAAAACATACCTATCCAAACGGTCCTACCTAACTTAAGAACATATCCGCCAACTACATTAACCATATCTCAATCCTTCCCCCATCATCTCTTCCTCTTATCCCTCTTTATACAATTGTGTTATCTCTGTGATACTTTTACCCAAACATTATGTTGCCTTTGTGATGCCTTGTACCCATACATTGTATTATCTCTGTGATACCTTATACCAATACATTGTAAGCCGCACTGAACCTGCTATAGAGCGGGAAAGAGCGGGATATAAATGCTACAAATAAATAAATAAATATACCTTGGAGGAAAGGAGAAACAGAGGTAACATGATACAGACGTTCAAATATTTGAAAGGTATTAATCCTCAAATGAATCTTTTTCGGAGACGGGAAGGCAGTAGAACTAGAGGACATCAATTGAGGTTGAAGGGGGGGCAGACTCAGAACTAATATCAGAAAGTATTTTTTCACGGAGAAGGTGGTGGACATGTGGAATGCCCTCCTGTGGGAGGTGATGGAGATGAAAACGGTAATGGAATTCAAACATGCATGGGATAAACACAAAGGAATCCTGTTTAGAAAGAATGGTTCCACGGAATCTTAGCAGAGATTGGGTGGTGACACTGGAAATTGGGAAACAAAACAGGAGCTGGCCAGACTTCTACGGTCTATTCCCTGATCGTGACTGAATAGATAGGGATGGGCTGGAGTGTAAATTTTAAGGGGCTTCGACGTTAGCTTCAGAACTTAGTACAAGAACAGTGCTGGACAGACTTCTACAGTCTGTGCCCTGAGAAAGGCAAGGACAAATCAAACTCTGGTATACATATAAAGTATCACATGCCATGTAAAATGAGTTTACTACTACTACTACTATTTAGCATTTCTATAGCGCTACAAGGCATACGCAGCGCTGTACAAACAAAGAAGAAAGACAGTCCCTGCTCAAAGAGCTTACAATCTAATAGACAAAAAATAAATAAAGTAAGCAAATCAAATCAATTAATGTGAACGGGAAGGAAGAGAGGAGGGTATGTGGAGGCGAGTGGTTACAAGTGGTTACGAGTCAAAAGCAATGTTAAAGAGGTGGGTTTTCAGTCTAGATTTAAAGGTGGCCAAGGATGGGGCAAGACGTAGGGGCTCAGGAAGTTTATTCCAGGCGTAGGGTGCAGCGAGATAGAAGGCGCGAAGTCTGGAGTTGGCAGTAGTGGAGAAGGGAACAGATAAGAAGGATTTATCCATGGAGCGGAGTGCACGGGAAGGGGTGTAGGGAAGGACGAGTGTGGAGAGATACTGGGGAGCAGCAGAGTGAATACATTTATAGGTTAGTAGAAGAAGTTTGAACAGGATGCGAAAACGGATAGGGAGCCAGTGAAGGGTCTTGAGGAGAGGGGTAGTATGAGTAAAGCGACCCTGGCGGAAGATGAGACGGGCAGCAGAGTTTTGAACCGACTGGAGAGGGGAGAGGTGACTAAGTGGGAGGCCAGCAAGAAGCAGATTGCAGTAGTCTAAACGAGAGGTGACAAGGGTGTGGATGAGGGTTTTGGTAGAGTGCTCGGAAAGAAAGGGGCGGATTTTACGGATGTTGTAAAGAAAGAAACGACAGGTCTTGGCGGTCTGCTGGATATGAGCAGAGAAGGAGAGAGAAGAGTCAAAGATGACCCCAAGGTTTCGAGCTGAGGAGACAGGGAGAATGAGAGAGCCATCAACAGAAATAGAAAACGGGGGGAGCGGGGAGGTGGGTTTGGGGGGGAAAATGAGAAGCTCGGTTTTGGTCATATTTAATTTCAGGTGGCGTTGAGACATCCAGGCAGCAATGTCAGACAAGCACGCTGAAACTTTGGTTTGGATGCAAGGTGAGATATCAGGGGTAGAAAGGTAGATTTGGGAGTCATCAGCATAGAGGTGGTAGGAAAAGCCATGGATGAGATTAATGAACCAAGGGAAGAAGTGTAGATAGAAAAGAGGAGGGGACCAAGAACAGAACCCTGAGGTACACCGACAGGCAGAGGGATAGAAGTAGAAGAGGATCCACCAGAGTGAACACTAAAGGTGCGGAGGGAGAGGTAGGAAGAGAACCAGGAAAGGACAGAGCCCTGGAATCCAAGTGAGGACAGGGTATCGAGAAGTATGCTGTGATCGACAGTGTCAAAAGCAGCGGAAAGATCAAGAAGAATGAGGATGGAATATTGACCTCTGGATTTAGCCAGTAATAGGTCATTGGAGACTTTAGTAAGCGCAGTTTCAGTTGAGTGGAGAGGGCGAAAACCAGATTGTAATGGGTCAAGAATAGCATGTGAGGAGAGAAAATCAAGGCAGCGGCGGTGAACAGCACGCTCAAGTAATTTGGAGAGAAAAGGAAGGAGGGAGATGGGTCGGTAATTAGAGGGACAAGTAGGGTCAAGTGAAGGCTTCTTAAGGAGAGGTGTGACCACAGCATGTTTAAAGGAAGCAGGGACAGTCGCAGTGGAAAGTGAGAGGTTGAGAATGTGACAGATAAAAGGAATAAGAGTAGGAGAGATGGCATTAAGAAGGTGGGTGGGAATGGGATCAGAGGAACAGGTGGTACATTTTGAGGAAGAAAGGAGAAGTGTAGTTTCCTCAATAGTAACTTCAGGAAAGGAGGAAAGGGAATGAGGGGAAGGAGAGAGAGGGGAACGGACTAGTGGAGGGAGAGCTGGTGAGGTAGAGAAAGCAAGGTTTATCTTTTGAACCTTGTTGTGAAAGAATTCAGCAAGGGTCTGAGGAGATAATGAAGGGGGAGTTGGGGGAGGGGGCACCTTGAGGAGAGAGTTCAATGTGGTGAAGAGAAGTCGAGGATTAGAGCCAAGAGAGTTGGTCAGTTGGATATAATAATCCTGTTTGGCACGTAAAAGAGCAGATTGGAAGGAGGTCAGCATGAACTTAAAGTGTAAGAAATCAGCAAGGGCCCGAGATTTCCGCCAGAGGCGTTCGGCGGAGCGGGTACAGGAACGTAGGTAGCGGATATTAGAAGTCAGCCAAGGTTGGGGTTTTGTACGCCTTATCTTGTTTATCTTGTTGGGCAGACTGGATGGACCGTAGAGGTCTTTATCTTCCGTCATTTACTATGTTACTCTGCTCAATGGTAAGCGGTGGCTAAGAAAACAAATAGAATGTTAGGAATTATTAGGAAAGGAATGGAAAATTATAATGCCTTTGTATCGCTCCATGGTGCAACCGCATCTCGAATACAGTGTGCAGTTCTGGGCACCAGATCTCAAAAAAGATAGAATGGAATTAGAGAAGATTCAGAGAAGGGCTACGAAAATAATAAAGGGGATGGGCTGATTTCCCTATGAGGAAAGGCTAAAATGGCTAGGGCTCTTCAATTTAGAGAAGAGACAGCTGAGGGGAGATATGATAGAGGTATGTAAAATACTGAGTGGAGTAGAACAGTGGAATAGGTAGATGTGAATCACTTGTTTAATCTTTTCAAAAATTGTAGAACTAGGGTGCACATAAAGAAGCTAAGTAGTAAATTTAAAACAAATAAGAGAAAATATTTCTTCACTCAACGAGTAATTAAACTCTGGAATTTGTTGCCAGAGAGTTGGTAAAAGCAGTTAGCTTAGCAGGGTTTAAAAAATGGATAATTTCCTAGAAGTCCATAAGCCACTAGTACGATGGACTTGGAAAAATCCACTGCATATTCTAGAATAAGCAGTATAAAATCTGTTTTACTGTTTTAGGATCTTGCCAGGTACTTGTGCCTGGATTGGCCACTGTTGGCCTTCGGTCTGTCCCAGTATGGCAATGCTTATGTTCTTAGGAACTTGTAGCGTAAATCTCCGTCCTTCTACAGGCCAATGTAGTCGAATCCCTACCACCCAAGGAAGAGGGAAAGGAATTATATTCCACGTTCTTCTTGTGCCCAAAAAGAAGGGGGAATTTCATCCTATCCTAGACCTAAGAGCCCTGAACAAATTCCTGGTCAAAGAAAAATTCAGGATAATTTTCTTGTGCACCCTTCCCCATGATACAAGAACAAGATTGGCTGTGCTGTGTAGACTTAGAAGAGGTCTATACCCATATTTCGATACTTCAAGCCATAAGAAGTATCTAAGATTTTGAGTAGGGAAGCTCACAGAGTCTTCACCAAATGTCTAGCAGTAGTTGCAGCATCGCTATGCAGACTGAGAAGGGCACTCAGGGAAGACATAGCGGAGAGATTAAATGAATTCTTTGCTTTGGTTTTCACCGAGGAAGATGTGGGAGTTATACTAGTGCCAGAAATGGTATTCAATGCTGAGGAGTCAGAGAAGATGAAACAAATCTCTGTAAACCTGGAAGATGTAATGAAGCAGTTTGACAAATTGAAGAGTAGCAAATTGCCTGAACCAGATGATATACATCCCAGAGTACTGTTTTTGCCTCCAATGCAATCTTGTTTTCAAAGTTTTTCTTTGCCTTCCTTATCGGCGCTTTGCATTTGACTTGCCATACCTTAAGCTGTTTCCTATTATTTTTGGTTGGATCCTCCTTCCATTTTCTGAAGGATGTTCTTATAGCTCTAATAACTTCCTTCACCTTGCTTTTTAACCATGCCGGCTGTCATTTGGCCTCCTGTTTTCATTTTTTAATACATGGAATGTATCTGTTCTGGGCTTCCAGGATGGTATTTTTGAATAGCATCCATGCCTGATGTAAATTTTTTACCTTTGCAGCCGCTGCTTTATGTTTTGTTTTGTTTTGTTCTTTTTTTTGTTGGGGGGGGGGGGGGGGTTGACCATTCTCATTTTATCATAGACTCCTTTTTGAAAGTTAAATGCTAACCTATTGGAATTCCTGTGTGTACCTACTCCAGAGATTATATCAAATCTGATTATATTATGATCACTGTTATCAAGTGGCCCATTTCCTCCTGCACCAGATCATACACTCCACCAAGGACTAGGTCTAGAATTGTTCCCTACTCTTGTTGGTTCTTGAACCAGCTGCTCCAGAAAGCAGTCCTTGATTTTATCAAGGAATTTTTCCTCCCTAGCATGCCTTGATGTTACATTTACCTAGTCAATTTAGGTGTTTATGCAATCTGAATGTGTAAATGGTGCTGTTTACATGTGGAGATGCTTGTAAAATAACCTCTTTTGTGTCTTAAAAATAGATGGTGAAGTCTTAAAATTTTTGTATACTCTGGGGCTCATTTTCAAAAGAGAAAATGTTTAAAAAGTGGCATAAAGCAGCATTTGGATGTTTTTTCTCACCAAGATGTCCTTCTATGTTGTTTGTCTGCAGTGCGTCCAAATCTCAAGGGGTATGTTAAAGGCGGAATTTTGACGTTCCTATGACCTGGATGTTTTTCAGCTATAATGGAAGAAAACTTGAACATCCAATACTAAAACTAAGACATTTTGGCCTAGACCAGCTTTTAGAATGAATAAGCCACAAAAAATATCCTAAATGACCAGATGACCACTGGAGGAGTAAAGGAATGACCCCTCCTTATTCCCCCAGTGGTCACTGACCCCACCCCCCCAAAGATGTGAAAGAAACACTACATGAGAGGGTCCAGGGAGTAGGGTAAATAGGTTCTTCCAAAAAAACAAGGAAGGCGTAAGTTCAAACGATGATCTTTATTGGAACCGTCACAATAGTAGACGCAGAAATGATAAAAGAAATCAGAGACGCAAACAAAATGGGCAATGTGGTAAAAATGGGTAACTTCAATTATCCAAATATAGACTGGGTAAATGTAACATCGGGACACGCTAGAGAGGTACAATTCCTTGATGAAATCAAGGACGGCTTTATGGAGCAGCTGGTGCAGGAGCCGACGAGAGAAGGAAAAATTCTAGACTTGGTCCTTAGTGGAGCGCATGATCTGGTGAGGGACCGCTTGATAACAGTGATCATAATATGATCAGTTTTGATATCAACCTTGAAGTATCTATAAACAGGAAATCAAATACGTTAGCGTTTAACTTTAAAAAAGGAGACTATGATAAAATGAGAAGAACGGTTAAAAAAAACTTAGGGGGGCAACTGAGAGGGTAAACACTATACAACAGGCATGGATGCTGTTCAAAAATACCATCCTGGAGGCCCAGGCTAAACATATTCTGCAAATTAGAAAAGAAAGACGGAAGTCCAAAAGATAGCTGGCGTGGTTGAAAAGTGAGGTGAAGGAAGCTATTAGGGCTAAAAGAAACGCCTTCAGAAAATGGAAGAAGGAACCATCTGAAAATAACAAGAAGCAGCATAAGGAGTGTCAAAGCAAATGCAAGGCGCAGATAAAGAAAGCCAAGAGGGATTACGAAAAAAAAGATAGCATTAGAGGCAAAAAAAACATAGCAAAATTTTTTTTTTTTTTTGTATATTACAAGCAGGAAGCCGGCAAAAGAATCGGTTGGGCCGCTGGATGACCGAGGGGTAAAGGGGTGATCAAGGAAGATAAAGACACAGCGGAGAGATTGAATGAATTCTTTGCTTCGGTCTTCACCGAGGAAGATTTGGGTGGGATACCGGTGTCTGAAATGGTATTTCAAGCAGACGAGTCGGAGAAACTTACTGACTTCACGGTAAACCTGGAGGACGTAATGGGGCAGTTCAGCAAACTGAAGTGTAGCAAATCTCCTAGACCGGATGGTATTCATCCTAGAGTACTGATAAAACTGAAAAATGAGCTTGCGGAGCTACTGTTAGTGATATGTAATTTATCCTTAAAATCGAGCGTGGTACCAGAAGATTGGAGGGTGGCTCTTGTAACACCGATTTTTTAAAAAGGTTCCAGGGGAGATCTGGGAAATTATAGACTGGTGAGTCTGACGTCGGTGCCGGGGAAAATGATAGAGACTATTATCAAAAACAAAATTACAGAGCATATCCAAGGGCATGGATTACTGAGACCAAGTCAGCACGGCTTTTGCGTGGGGAAATCTTGCCTGACCAATTTACTTCAGTTCTTTGAAGGAGTAAACAAACATGTGGACAAAGGGGAGCCGGTTGATATCGTGTATCTGGATTTTTAAAAGGCGTTTGACAAGGTACCTCATGAAAGGCTACAGAGGGAATTGGAGGGTCATGGGATAGGAGGAAATGTCCTACTGTGAATACAAAATCACCCACTGGACAAGAAATGGAAAAAGAGGTGGCGGAATAGCCATAATTTATAAATCCGAATTCACCATCACAACCACTGGCGAATCCACCTCACCACAACTCGAAATCGCCTTGACAAAAATCAATCATCCAAACCTACAAGGACACCTCAATGCAATCCTATTCTACAGACCACCAGGAAAATGGAAAGACTCCCAAACGCAACTCATGGACTTTATCTCGAGTACATGTGTCTCTGCATCAAACATCCTCATAATAGGAGATATCAACCTACACCTCGAAGACGACACCTGAACAGGCACACAAGAATGCAAAGAATTCTTAAAACTTTGGGATTTACACACACCTAATACTCAGCCAACGCACGTAAGGGACACACACTAGATATCATCACACACAAATTCAACTCAGACTCAACTCTCCAACTTACAGACACAAGATGGACACCCGTACTATGGACAGACCACCACAAAGCACATGTCTCCCTCCACTGGCGAAAAATGCACAAAAACGCAATCAACAAACATGAACAAACAACATACACCATGAGAGGAAAAATAGACCCCACAACATTCTGGCAGCAGGTCTACCAAAATGAATGGTCAACAAATACAGACACCATCCAATTCCTCCAAGAATGGGACGACATATGCAAAACAACATTGGACACAATTGCCCCAATCCAAACTAGAACACGCAGGAAAAAATCAAATCCATGGTTCACCGAAGAGCTGAAAAAACTCAAAACACAAGTCAGACAGCTAGAACGCGCATGGAACAAACGGAAAGATGAACACACACTAAATGCCTGGAAATCACTTCGGAGGAAATACAAATATACCATAAAACAAACAAAAGACTACACTACAAAACAATAATTGGACCAAACTATAAAGACACACACAAACTCTTCTACCTTGTAAATAAATTGCTAGACACCACACCAGTTACAAACAATAGCAAAGATACACCAGGGGTCGATGACCTTGCGAAATACTTCAAGGAAAAAATTATACAATTACGACTCAAAATACCCACCAGCACTACTGAATACGCCACACTCCTAAACTGTCTAGACCCAGAAGACGGAATATACCCAGCAGACAGGATCTGGACCGAATTCGAACCACTGTCAGAGGACCTCATCTCTAAAACGCTCAAAAGATTCGCCAAGTCCCATTGCAAACTAGATATCTGCCCAAACAACCTCATGAAATCAGCTCCTCAACAATTCATAATAGACCTAACGAACCACGTGAATTTCATGCTACAAAATGGACTTTTCCCAAAGGAAAAATTTTACTCACCCCAATACCCAAAGACACAAAGAAAAACACAAGCGAAATAACAAATTACAGACCAGTAGCATCTATTCCACTAATAACCAAAATAACCGAAGGGATGGTAACAAAACAACTCTCAAATTATCTCAACAAGTTCTCAATACTGCATGATGCCCAATCAGGATTCCAGTCAAATCACAGCACAGAAACAGTACTAATCACCCTTATGAACAAATTCAAACAAATGATTGCTACAGGCACCAACATACTCCTCCTACAATTTGACTTGTCAAGTGCCTTTGATATGGTTGACCACGGAATTCTATTACACATACTTAAATATTTTGGCATCGGAGGCAACGTCCTAAACTGGTTTAAGGGATTCCTAACCTTGCGCTCATACCAAGTCACATCAAATTCAACAACATCTACTGCATGGACACCGGAATGTGGAGTACCGCAGGGATCCCCCCCTCTCACCAACTATCTTCAACCTAATGATGATCCCCTTGGCAAAACTACTATCAAATCATAACCTTCACCCTTACATATACGCAGATGATGTAACGATATTTCTCCGAGGACAAGCAGGCTGCTTGTTCTCACTGATGGGGTGACGTCCACGGCAGCCCCTCCAATCGGAAACTTCACTAGCAAAGTCCTTTGCTAGCCCTCGCGCGCCCGCGCGCACCGCGCATGCGCGGCCGTCTTCCCGCCCGAAACCGGCTCGAGCCGGCCAGTCTTCTTTTGTCCGCACTCGGTACGGTCGTGTTTTCGCCGTGTCGAGCCCCGGAAAGTCGACCTCGCGCGTCCAATTTATTTGAGCGTGTTTTTTTCCTTCGGGAAAGTTTTCTACTTAGTTGGGAAGTGCTCCGGAAACCCCCCGCCGGGTTTCGTGTAAATCCTCCCCGTACTTCCAGCTTTTTGCCCCGGTAAGTTTTCTTTCGTCGTCGGGGTAGGCCTCTTTTTGGCCTCGGTCGAGATTTTTCTCCCTCTAAATTTTGGTGCTTCAATTTTCGCCATTTCGGCTTTTGATTTCGCCGGCGTGATTTTTCCGCCCATGACATCGAAGCCTTCCAGCGGCTTCAAGAAGTGCACCCATTGCGCCCGGGTTATCTCGCTCACTGATCGACACTCGTCGTGTCTTCAGTGTCTGGGGGCCGAGCACCGCCCTCAGAACTGCAGTCTGTGTTCCCTGCTTCAAAGGCGGACTCAGGTAGCGAGACTAGCCCAGTGGAACGTGTTGTTCTCGGGCTCTTCGTCGGCATCGGCACCGGGATCTTCGAGTGCATCGACGTCGTCAGCGTCCAGACCATCTTCCTCGGCCGCCCCTGCATCGAGTGCATCGAGGCATCGGGCCTCTGCATCGGCGCCGAGACATCGGATAGCTGCATCGACGTCGGTGGTACCAGGACCTCGTCTGCTGATGTCGTCGGACGGTGGTGCATCGGGTGGAGTGCAGGTGAGGGCTGTCCATTCCCCTGCTGGTGGCGGTGAGCCCTCGGGTGGGTCTCCGCCTACCCTGAGGGCTCCTGCGGTACAGCCCCCCCGAGATCGACCTTCTTCAGTCTCGGCCCCGAGGAAGCGACGGATGGATTCGACGTCCTCCTCGTCGGTGCCGGGGAGCTCCGGTGACATGCTTCGGAAGAAATCGAAGAAGCATCGACACCGGTCTCCTCCCCGTGTCGGCACCGAGTGCTCTGGGTCGCCGAGGGATTCGGCACCCAGCAGGCATCGGCACCGAGAGGACCGCTCACCCTCTGTTCAAGAGGTGTCGATGCGCTCCGCTCTGGACAGCCCGGAACAGCCTCCACGCCCGGAACAGGTACTGACGTCGACGCCTGCATCGACCTCTCAGCCTTTCTCTGCAGCCACTCTAAACGAGAGCCTCCGGGCCGTTCTCCCAGAGATTCTGGGAGAGCTGTTGCGCCCTACCCCTCCGGTACCGGCGGTGCTTGCGCCTCCGGTACCGTCGAGCGTGGCGCCGGCTGGCCCATCGCCCAGGTTGAGGTCCCCGACGTCGGTACCGTCGTGCGGTGCCGACCGCGGCCACCTCCCAGGAAGGCTCCCCGACCACGTCGGCGGAGGGAGCTTCGCCGATGCGGGCAAGGGAGTCTACCTCTCGACGCCCCCATCGTGGACGGGGTTCCACGGAGTCGAGCAGGGCGAGGTTGCAGACACAGGTCCGGGAACTTGTGTCTGACACCGAGGGTGAGGCCTCGTGGGAGGAAGAGGAAGATCCCAGATATTTCTCTGACGAGGAGTCTGAGGGTCTTCCGTCTGAT